>NC_135236.1:179337383-179509883 GCF_051348905.1 Ranitomeya variabilis
GTATTGTACTGTTATTAATCTCCTACTGCTTTTGCACTGAACTGGGTCTCTGGAAGCCAGCATGAGGGTGTATACTGCAGGGGAGGAGCTAACTCTTTTTTGTCTCAACTTCATGTCAGCCTCCTAGTGACAGCAGCATAACACCCATGGTCCTGTGTCCCCAATGAGTGGCTCGGAGAAAAGGATTTTACGGTGAGTACACACAAAAATCCCTATTTTCTTAGGGGCCTGTTTCGTTTTGAAGTGACTTTGGGGGTCCTATATATTGGAAAAATCCCAAAGTGATACCATTTTAAAATTCACACCCCTGAACCTATTCAAAATTGGTTTCGGGTAATTCATTAACCCTTCAGGTGCTTTTCAGTAATTAATGCCAAGTGGCATGACAGGAATGAAAAAGTTTATTTTCACCACCTAAATTTTGATAACTTCTGAACAGGTCACTATAGCCGGAAGACTTTAAGGCCATTATTTGGCTGTGAACTGCCATGGCAAACATCAGGACCACATGACCAAGATCTCAGGGTGCCGATGGGGCGATGAGCTAAGCCCATCGGCATCAGGGGCTTATCTATAGCATTCTGTAATGCTGTAGATAAGCCCCCGATGTATCCTGAAAGATGAGAAAAAGAAGTTATATTATACTCACCTGGGGGGGCGGTCCGATCCGATGGGCGTCGCCGTCTGGTCCGGAGCCTCCCATCTTCTTACGATGACGTCCTCTTCTGGTCTTCACGCTCCGGCGCAGGCGAACTTTGCCCTGTTGAGGGCAGAGCAAAGTACTGCAGTACACAGGCGCCGGGAAAGGTCAGAGAGGCCCAGCACCTGCACACTGCAGTACTTTGCTCTGCCCTCAACAGGGCAAAGTACGCCTGCGCCGGAGCCGCAGCGTGAAGACAAGAAGAGGACATCATCCTATGAAGATGGGAGGCCCCGGACCGCAGCGGGACCGCCCCCGGGTGAGTATAATCTAACTTCTTTTTCTCATCTTTCAGGATACATCGGGGGCTGGTGATGCTGGTGGGCTTAGCTCCACTTCCATTTTGGGGGTGACAGGTTCACTTTAAAAAAAGAACATTGCCAAAAATGTTTTAAAAATATATTTAACACACAAACCTGATTGAAACATTGGGTACTTTTCTGATGATCACTTCCCTTTAAATCCTATTCTGCAGCCATCTCTTTCCCAAAGCTTAAAACCACTTCCTGCATTCACCGATTACAAGGGCACAGGATGGTATCAAAGACATATTGTCAGATGCACATTTATTTTCAGATACAACCAGATGAAACCATCTAGAAGCAGTTCCAAATTAAAACAATATGTTCACCATGGTGGTTGTTCTGCAGCCTTGTCATCCTGTCACAAGGAGGGAAGAGACTCGGCAGCCTCTTTGGACTATTATTTCCATGCTATTTTTGGATATTTGTGTGTGATGACTGAAATCACACCTTGAAATATGTTGGTGTTGGGAATTACAGAAATAGAGCATTAAAGAAAACCTGTCACGTGAAAAAATGCTATTCACCTGCAGATATGGGGTTAATTTGCAGGTTAATAGCGGTCTGAACTTGGCAATTGGCGCCTGAATCTAGATCACATGACTTAAATGCCACTGTCTGAGATTGATAGCGGCATTAAAGGGATTTAACAGCAGTGATTGGAGCTAAGCTAGTCTGCTGGCATCTGCCCCGGGTGGAGTTGGCTCAGCTTCTGTCTTGCAGATTACGATGAAAACTTATTGCTGGTCTTTAACTCTATTTTAAATTCATGCGCTGCGTCCCAAATTGTTATGCCAGTGCTATTTTTCTCTGATTTTCCTAAATGGTCGATACAAATGCGTCAGTATATTATTCAAATCATCAACAGTTAGAGAATAAATCACATTTTATTGGACAAACCTCCCAATGAGAACAGTATTTTTTTAAGAATAAAAAAATAAAAAATACAAATTACAATCCATAGCATAGTTTCCAAACTCTTCAGGTTTATAGAACTGAAAATGGCGATTTGTTGAATTTGCAGCATGAAGAGGCCACATTTACTGAAATCAAATGTTTTTTCAGTCAAAAGTTATATGGTAACATAAGACGCCTCCTTTGATATCACTGTCAGATTTTTCTTTCCATTGACCTTGTGAGTTTTTGGAGAGTTTCTTCTTGAATTTCTTTCAGGATGAATAGCCTCCCAGAGCTGCTGTTTTGATGTGAACTGCCTCCCACCCTCATAGATCTTTTACTTGATGATACTCCAAAGGTTCTCTATAGGGTTGAGGTCAGGTGAAGATGGTGGCCACACCATGAGTTTCTCTAATGCCTGTAGCAGCCAATGACTCAGAGGTATTGTTTGCAGCGTGAGATGGCGCATTGTCATGCACCAAAGTGATTTTGATACGGCTGGCACGGTTCTTTTTGTATCATGGAAGAAAATGGTCAGGCAGAAACTATATTTCCAAGGTCTTTTTCACACCTTCAGGGACCCTAAAGGGGCCTACCAGCTCTCTCCCCATTATTCCTGCTTAAAACATGACTCTGCCACCTCCTTGCTTTTCAGCCTTAATGAGACATGGTGGCCATCCACTAAACATCCATCTGGGCCATCCAAGATTGCACCGCACTTGTCAGTAAACAAAACGGTTTTAAAATTAGTCTTCATATATGTTTGAGCCCACTGAAAACGTTTCTGCTTGTGAGTAGAGATGAACTAACATCTTCGGCTCCCTCCTTATTCATCAAGCTATAGCACTTACCGAATAAGCTGCATTGGGAACCCGGCTTACTGGAGCGCTACCGATAATCAGCTGTTCCGAGCCGCAGCTGCATGTGTCGCAACTGTGTGATAGGCACAACAAATACATGGAGAGCCTGTGTGTTGTGACTGTCACAAAGCCTCGGCTCTGAACATCTGATTATCGGGAGCACTCCAGGTATCAGGGTTCCTGATGCAGCTATTCAGTAAGTGCTATAGCTTGCTGAATAAGGAGGGAGGCTAAGATATTCGCTCATCTCTACTTGTGAGCTCTGTTAAGGGGTCGCCGAATAGTAGGTTTATGCACCACTGCAAGGCTCTGTAGAATCCTACACCAGCAGCTTCAAATACCTAATTGCTCCTTTGTAATGGTATTTTAGCACCTGCTCCTCATTATGCCTTTATCTGTACAAACATGCTTGTGCTCTACATCAGCTACAAATCTCTTCACACTGCGATGATCACGCTTAAGTTTTCATAAAATATCTAACATTTTCAAACCTTGGCCTAGGCAGTGCACTATTTAACGCTTTTCAGCAGCAGAGAGAGATTTTTTATTTCCCATATTCCTTGAAACCTATGGCCTGCTTAATAATGTGAAATATCCTTCTTAATATCCTTACATTGGGCTCACCTGGGAAACTAACGGATTCTGCACTGCATTGTGGATTTAGTTTGAAACTGAGACCATGGTGTTGATATGAACAAATCCTTAAAAGGATTGTCCACTTTTATGTCTGCCTATCGCCGAGAGCCCTGCCGATAGGATTATCCCTTACTAGTCAGCAAGTTGCTCACTTGGAAATATTTCCCTTTATTGTTATGTGATAACTTTGATAAAGAAAAAGACAAATACTTGTGTGAGCTGGGTTGTAAACATTCCAAAAAGGTTTCTTTTGTTCTTGAATTGCTTCTTCACACAATCATTCTCATTTGTGGCATATTGTTGTTATTTAATATAAAAAATGAAAACCTGTTTTATCCTGTTATAAGGTATTGGGATATTCTCCAAGATGAATACTTCATGAACCATTGACGTCAGTGTGAACAGTTTTATGTAATTACAAGAGAAGGTGTTGTCCTCAGTACATGCAGATGCCAATGCAAACATCCATTTATAAGCTTTTCATATCTATAAAATAATTAATTGCCAGATAAAGACATAATAGCCGAGTTTATGTTGTAAACACCTAAATGACTATCTAGCTCCTGGTTAATCACTGATTTCTGTACGCTATTGTGCTTTGGTTTGCTCTCACTGATATAATGGATAACCCATTATCCTTGTCTTTACCTTGCTTTCTTGAAATGTTGAGCCTTTCTAAAGCCCCCCATACACAAGAGACTAATGTCAGCCGATACTGTCAGGTTCGGCCAAAAGACCAATGTGTATGGGAACTCCAGAGCTGATTGTTGGGGACGCAGAGGACCTGGCACCTTCATTCTTGGACTGCCGATCTATTTGTTCTCCCTGATGTAAGCCATGCCAGAGATGTCTGGCAGTGGCTCTTGCAAAGAGAACAAAGGTGCGCTCTTTCTAAGTGAGCGCACCTGTGTGTGGGAGAGATGGCTGAGCCAGTGTACTAAGGTCACTACTGTACTAAGATCTGGGTGTCACGGTCCGACCATGGACACTGTGCATGTCTATGAGGCTGTGATGTTCGGGTCAGGGGTCCCCGTAGCCATTCCTTGCCTGGGCCTTGACACGTGTGAATACGGCATTAATAAGATCTCGCTTTTCCTCTTGTGTCGTTTGATAATGAATTTTAAGACCATCTGGTTTATATTAAAAATAATCTACCTGACCCTTTGTAGTCTACAATCCTCCAATGTAAGGCTATGTGCCCATGTTGCATTTTTTAAGCATTTTTGCCGCAATTTTCTGCTGCGGAAACACTTAAAAAATGCTTATAATCAGCATCCCATTAATTTCTTATGCATTCCGCAATTGATGTGCCCATGCTGCATTTTTTTCCGCTGCGGAAACGCATCACGGAAAAAAAACGCAGCATGTCCATTATTTTTGCGGAATCACGGCAATTCCGCACCCATAGACGTATTAAAAAAACGCTTGTAAAACGCTTGAAAAACACATGGAAAATGCTGGTAAATATGCGGTAAAAATGCGTCTAAACCGCGTCTAAATCCGATGTGTTTTTCCTGCCGAGGGTATGCAGAATTGAAGCAGAAAATTCTGCTTCTATTCTGCAACATGGGCACATAGCCTTTGTAAATTGACACTTAGCCCACATTCACACGTTCAGTATTTGCTCAGTATTTCCTATCAATACTTGTAAGGCCGGGATCACATTGCGTTAAACCCGTCTGTTAGACGGACTACGTTACACCGCGGCATAACGCGGTGTAACGCAGTCCATTAACGCTGCCATTGAATCCAATGTCGGATGCAAAGCTAGCGCACGCCCACAATGGGCGTGCGCTAGCCATGTGCCGTCATTGAGTGACGGACCCCGAGACGCGGGCTGCAGCGTTTCCGGGTCCGTTACCGCTAGCGCAGATAGAGCATCTGGTAGCTCTATCTGCGGTAGCGCGCTGCCATACTGGCACTTGCGTTAACAGCAGCCCGTTAACGTATGTGTTGAACGGGCTGCTGTTAACGCAATGTGAACCTAGCCTAAGCCAAAACCAGGAGTGGGTAAAAAATGCAACGGTACAAATGCTGATGTAAAATACTGACTAAATACTGAACGTGTGCACGTGGCCTTAGTGGAAGGTGCACATGATGAGTCTATCTGCACTATTTTCTGGTCCCATTCACATTGACTGACAAAACTGTATGCTAACAGTCATTAATCCAATCATTGTGTTCCCATATGCTGTGCTTGTTGAGGGCAGATCAGTCCACAAAAATGATCTGATTGGACGACAAATGAGCATTTTACTTGTTTGTTATCTTCAATATCCAGCAGCAGCCACTAAATCGTGTAGGAAACTGTCTGTTCAGCTTGGCTCATTGTTTACTTCCTAATCCTTTCTTATGCCTAGACAACCCCTTTTAGAAATGCCCTAATAGAGCATATGGACGTCAGAGCGTGTGGGTCCAGCCGCCGTCCCCCAAAGTGCTGGAAAATAGTGATATTTTGTAAGACCACCTGGATACTCTTAGGACTTTGCCGTCCATGTCTTACACGGACGACTATTCAGCCGAATTGTCCACGAACACATGATCGTTATTTCTTAAAAGTAAATGATTTCTAAACCAGACTGAGAGTCATTTTCAGAGTAGAAACTGAGCAGAAACTCTTCAACTTTTCCTCAAAAAGTTTGAGTTTCCATTCAGTTTCTGCTTAGAAAAATAAGCAAACCGTCTCCATCTGCACATTGCCTAAAGGCCGTGTTTACTTGTGCTTTGTTTTTCTTTCTGTTTTTCTGCACCATCATTAGAGCAGACCTATAAAATAACAGAACTGCCACAATCCGGGCACAGCGGATTTCAGAGGCATCTTCTGGGCCCCATTGGACCTGGTGTACAGGACCAATTCTGGGTGGAGGTTCCTACTGGAGCCAGATGAACAGTACGACTGCTTTGCTCGTGCACTTATTGGTAAATTGATGTTTTCACAGATTGCTCACAGGATTGACATTCTCTTCAGGATTCGGCAGTCAGTCGGCTAAAACAAGGGTTCTGATGTAATGTTTTGCTGAGCGGTGGAGGATGCCAACACCTGTGGCAGCACATCATCCCAATGAGATCTGTCCCCCCCCCCCACTCCCATATAAAATAATTTATGGGGCAACAGTCCGATATGTATGTGGTCAGCTGTGACTATTGGGCAATGTGACTTCTTCTAGTGTGGCATATTAGCAGACCACACTGACGTTATCCCTCTTTTCCAGATTACAGCCAACATTTTTCATTAGCCTACTTATTTTAAGGTTGGTTACCGCGCTGTCACGATGCTGATGGAGTGGGCTGGAAGAAGAATCAGAGCTTTGTGCAGCTCTTTGGATGGGACACAAACATTTGTTGGGGCTCCCTGCTCACATAAATATGCCCATCATGTAACAATACACTATGCTTTGTACACAGTGGGGTGCATTCAAGGGGTCCTGCATTCAATTCAGTGGGTTCTCTGATTTATAGTAAAAAAAAAAAAAAAAAAAAAAAGTTGCAAAGAAGCAGTGAGAAACCTAAAAAATGTCACTGATGTGCGCAGAGTTGAGATCTGCACAGTGTCTTCTCGGCTTCAGGAAATCTAAACATACAATGTTATTGTCCGGAGTACAAGGGCTGCTTACATTGGTGTGGACGGAGGGAACAGGCTGGATCTTGCTCGGACTGCTTCACCTACATTTTGTGCAGCTGGGTTTGGAGATTTTTGCTTTCTTCCATCCAAGATAAGTCCACAATCATCAGATTTTCTGTGTGTTCTTTCTGCTTTCTGCAGAATAATGCGGATTTGGATCCGATTTTCCTCTGGGATTTTTCTATGGGAAAGCAATAATTGATTTTAGCCCATTCTCTCCGAAGCCTGTTTTCACCTTCCTGATGAGGCCAATTTTTTTTCATTTGTGACAAGTAATTTGTTATGCCCTTAAATCAGAGAGTTATGTCACACAAAATAGTTATATTTCCCACATGTCTACTTTACTGCAGAACAATTTTTTAAACGTATTTTTTTTTTTTTTACATGACGTTATAAGGGTTAAAAGTTGGCCAGCGATTTCTCATTTTTACAACATAATTTACAAAACTATTTTTAGGGACCACCTAAGGAGTGCCAATTTACTTTTTGAATGCCAAATTTGCTGGAATCATTAGCGGACGCCATGTTGTATTTGGAAAGCCCCTGATGTGCTTAAAGAGTGGAAACCCCCAACAAGTTACCCCATTTTGTAGGCTCGACCCCTCAAGCAACTTACCTAGATGTATGGTGAACGCCTTGAGTCCCTAGTTGCTTCACAGAAGTTTATAACATTGAGCCGTGAAATTATTATTATTGTACATTTTTATAGCGCCATTTATTCCATGGCGCTTTACATGTGAAAGGGGCAAATATAGACAAATACAAGAAACATGAGCAACAAGGCACACACAAGTACAGAAGGAGAGAGGACCCTGCCCGCGAGGGCTCACAGTCTGCAGGGGATGGGTGAGGATACACTAGGAGTGGGTAGAGCTGGTCGTGCGGCGGTTCAGTAGGTTCAGGATCACTGCAGGCTGTAGGCTTGTCAGAAGAGGTGGGCCTACAGATTCTTTTTGAAAGTTTCTATGGCAGGCGAGAGTCTGATGTGTTGGGGTAGAGGGTTCCAGAGTATGGGGGAAGCACGGGAGAAGTCTTGTATGCGGTTGTGGGAAGAAGAGATGAGAGAGGAGTAGAGAAGGAGATCTTGAGAGGGTCGAAGGTTGCGTGTAGGTAAGTATCAGGAGACCATGTCACAGATGTATGGAGGAGACAGGTTTATTAACCCTTTACGTGGTAAAAAAGCAAATTTTCCCCACAAAAACATTCTGTGAAGAGGATAAATAGTGGTACAGTTTTATAGGTCGGGTCATTCTGGACGCGGCGATACCAAATATGTGTACTTTTTTATTTTTGTTTTTAAATAAATGTAAATGTATTTATTGAATTATTATTTTTTTTTATTGTGATTTTTTTTAAAATATGTTTTCCATTTTTAACTTTTTTTTTACTTTTTTACATTGTCTCAGAACGAGACATCAACTTTATACTGACAGATCACTGATCTAATACTCTGCAATGCTTCTGCACAGGTGATTGGTTGCGTTCTGTGTACACTGTGCATAGGCTGAAAGCTGTCAATTAGTGGTGGGGGTGAGCTCATTTGATTTTGTCATATAAATGTCTTGAGGAAAAAAAAAAATCTTAATCAAAATGGCGCTGGCTGCTACGCCTGCGCAGTAGCCTAATTCGGGAATGCAATAGATGCTACTGTGCAGGCTCTGCTGCCGGCGCCATTTTGCTAGAGAAAAAAAAATTGACTTCAAAGTGGCGCCTGTGCAGTAGCATTAGATCAGCAATCTGATAGATGCTACTGGGCTGGCGCCATCTTAATAATTTTTTTTTTCTCTAGCGAAATGGTGGTGGCATCTGTCGCTGATTTCATTTTGATTAACTTTTTTTATTTTTTCAAGAAATTTATATGAGAAAATCAAATGAAAATATGGATATTATAGATCGTATCATGTTACAGTGCAAGCTGCCACCTGTATGATGAATGTAATTTTTATTTCAAACAATAAGATATGCAGTATGTAAAATAGGAGGCTGGTCAGTGAGGCATCAGTTACCTGCCATACAGATGAATATGTAAGCAGAGCACCACTTACAGTACCCCCTCTTCCCCCCACAGACCACCTCGAAGCATGAGAATCTCATTTACTAAAAACTAGAAATAAAGATTAAACAACAACCACAAGACGGATTTCATCAACCCAGGTAACGTTTTATTGAGTATAACGGCGCCAACCAGACACTGTCTGTAGTTTACTGAGCACAATCCTGCTGACAGGTTCCCTTTAATGAGATTGTTCTATAAGGACAAAACATATAAAGAGATCATCCATGTTGCTCAGGACATCCCACTTGGCAGAGAGATACCATTAAAGGGAATCTGTCAGTAGGATTTACCCTTTTAAGCCATCTACATGGGTACGTAGGTCAAAGGAAGCTCAATAAAATGATACCCTGATATCTGCCATCCAATGTTTAATTCCAGAGAAATCCGCATTTTTCTTCATATGTAAATGAGCTGATAAGATCTATGGGCCGGACACTGATTTCTCTGAGGATCTGCCTCCAGAGATTGTTTTACATGAAAGGGGGTGTTACCAGTTTGAGACATGTAATGACTGACAGTCTGCTCTCAGGATCTACATGTCTCACACTGGTAACCCCCCTATCATTTATAATAATCTCTGGAGGCAGATTCTTGTGCAGATCAGTGTCCGCTCCATAGTCCTGAACAACTCATTTACATATAAGAAAATTGTGCATATTTCTGGAGTAAGACATCGGATCACAGATATCAGGGTATCCTTTTATTCGGCTTCCTATGACCTCCATGTCTGCATACACGGCTTAGGAGGGACGATCCTATTGACAGATTCTCTTCGAGTATGACTCCTCTCTGGAGACTGGGCATGGCCATGTAGTATGTGGTAGCCTTTTCTGAGTAGGTGCCATTGAAAGCTAAATTCCTCCTTTAGCGTCTGCTGGCAGGCGAACAAGTGATTGCTTGTGTTGTGCCTTGGCTTGTATGCTTGTGAATGATGGCGGCCGTCCTCGTTGCAGTCTGAAAGGGTTTTGTTCCTGTTGAGGCTGCACTTTTCCAGCTGTTACTCAGAAACGTGTACCTATGCTCTCATCAGTGAAAATGCTCAGTGAGTGAAAAAGCGCCATGCAGGGAGTGACTTAAAGGGGAATGTCCAGCAACGTAGCAAATAGCTTTCTTTTCAAAGCCATGAATACCTGATTGACATTCATCTGTCCTCTACATCCAGCTCATTTACCAAATGTATGTTAGTAGGGAACTCGGGTGCCTGTAATATTTATAGTTGTTCCACTAACAATCCCCCACAAAGCCTGCCCTGTTACTGACGGTTATCGGCGTTTTACTTCAAGGCATGGGGTCACAATTGTGCTTCGATCTCCTTGTGCAGCCGGTGGGGCCCAGTGCGGCTGATGCCTTTTTATACAACTCTACATGTAAGATGGGAAGGTTACACACAGACGTAACATGCACTTATTTCACAAGATGACCAGGGCTGATAGCTGGCACTGACAGATGTCCATCCAACAACTTGGACCACTTTTTATATCAGCGATGGGTGTTGGAGGTGAAATCCAGGAGATCGTGTCCCACCCCTGCAACCCCCCTTCCCATTGTCAGTCCTTTAAGACAGGGCTCTTGCATTCTGTGGCTTCAGAGCCTTGCTTCGTCCTCTGAAGAGCTGAGACAGCTGGAGAACTTCGCACTGCAAGCCACAGGTAATTGAGCAGGCAGAACTTTGCCTCACCTCTACTGCACAGAGGAGAGCGGGTTACTAATCCTCCCTGTAGCCAGCTCTTGGCTGAGCAGTCTGGTTGATTTCTCAGCCCTGCCTGAAGGACACTGAACAGTATGATCACCTTCTTTCCCTCCAGATTACTGACTTGTTTGAGACTTGTAGAGTAAGTTTGTCTACTTCAATGTGTACACATAGTAAATCCTCCTCCAATTCCTTTTATTGTGTTGTCTACTAATGAATAAGTACGTCTTAAGTGTTTGCCTGAATATAGCAAAATTGTGAAATTCTGTAACATGTTTTGTTATTTGTTTTTTTAGGTCCATCTTTCTGGATGAGTGATGTCTGGCAGAGATCATGTATAGAACTGTAGACGTCTACATTGGTATTCAAGCGCTTTTCTTCCAGGAATAGATGCTAATGGCATTTTATAAATTCTGGCCGCCTTCTAACTACCGTAATAAAATGTATGCGTCACCCGGACATGTAGCCCATGGTGCAATTGGTGCTTTCCTGCATAGTTAGAAGCCCTTGGCCCTTCCTTGCTACTCATGCATCCTCTCCTTGCTTCTAAACCCCGTGTCCTGAAGCTGGAGGCCTTCGAACTGACCCCATCTTTTCACAAGATCTGTCCTATTTTTACGTAATGGTTCCAGAGCGTGATGTTAGGCTCACTAGTTTGTGATGTCATCCCTGACCCCACCCTGCGAGGGCGACAGCTCGACACCCAGATTTTTTGTCGGTGCCCGAGATGATGAGACAGACTTCCTGGAATCAAACATGAATCCAGACGAGGTTGATTTCTACGAAGAAGAGGAAGATGAAGATGAGGAAGAGACGGTAAGGAAAATCTTACTACAATTTGTAGTTTTATAGTGCATGTCACCCATAAATGTTCCTTTTTCATAAATGTGTTTTAAAGTCTTATTTAGTTTATTTGCATACATTTTATTCCAAAACCAAGTTTAGATTTGTGATAATTTAGCAATATAGTATCTTATGAATGTTGGGATCTGGCCTAGCAACCGTTGTAGGTCATATAGGCCATTGTTCAACGTTAGGGGATCTTTTGTTTCTTGTAGGTGCTAGTGATATATTTCTCAAAAAAGCAATATTTACATTTTTTTCTGTAATATGAATGAGAATAAGATAAATAATATTCCTTATATCTGTTGAATATACAGGAGAGCAATTGTACAGAAAGAAATTCTAAACTTAAAGCACTAGTATCCAAACAAATCCTCACTGAATGGTGTGGTCTGTACATTCGTTCAGACCCTTAGGGCTTGTTCACACGATCCTTTTTTTGCTGCGGATCCGCAGCGGATTTTCAGCTGCGGATCCGCAGCCGTTTTCCATGCAGGGTACAGTACAATGTAACCCTATGGAAAACAAAATCCGCTGTGCCCACTATCCTTTTTTTCCCAGCCAAATCCGCGCGGATTTGCCTGCAGAAAAAAAGAAGTACCATGTCTATTCTTTCTGCGGATTCCGCTCCTGTTTTCAACATGCACCAATAGGAAAGTGCTGTTGAAAACCCGCAGAGGAATCCGCAGAAGAAACAGTCGGAAAATCAGCAGTGCTGTTTTGCACTGCGGATTTTCCAAATCAGGACCTGAAAAAAAAAGGATCAAAAAAAGGATCGTGTGAACATAGCCTTAGGTGTCAGGATCGACAATTTAAATATCCAATATGATTCCATATTGACAAGTTTTTGGAATCTATTGGATGTGTTGGATGTTATCTGTTCAAGGAGTTCAAGTAAGTTTCAAACAATTGGGATCTCTTTTATGATCGGTGAGGAAATGTTTGGACAAATTATGTGTGATAATTCCACTTTGTGTATTATATCTATGACTATCTGTTATGAACTGTGTCGTGCGACTGACATAATGGAGACTGCAGTCACATTGCAACAGATAAATGACATATTTGGTATTGCAGTTTAAAATTGGTAGATAGGGAAAACTTCCCCTGTGACCATAGATGAAAATGCTTTACATGCATGGTTCATCATATTATGGCTAAGACATTTAATTACCCCCACAATGGCAGAGAACTTGTCCCTTGTATCCTGGCCAGCGCTATTTGAAGCCCTACTTTTGTTTTTCCCCTAATTCCTTATCCTGAACCGCTGCATGGAGGTTCACAGGGTGTAGCTGCGGCCGTGGATCATCTATCCCACAATTACCAGGGTTGTGCCTGAGTTGCACAACTAATCCAGGTGAGTAGCAATCACTCACCTTTATACCATATCATTGGTTGATCCAGACAAGGAGCACTTTCTATTTGTTCCTCCCCATTGCTCCCAGTGTCTGTTGGGGTATGTGCCCAAGGTCAGTAATCGGCAGCGTTTTGGACGCAGCACCTGTCCACTGCGTCTAAAGCGCTGCTGGCTTTTGAACACAGGTGATTCCGCATGTGATCATTGAACTGTGCGGATTCACCCTGTCCAATACATTGTATGGGTGATATTTATCTTGCGGAGACTCGTGTCTCTGCAAGACAAATAGACGCACTGCGGTCTGGAGAGACGTGCCGCATGTCTGTCTCCGCAGGGCCAGTCGCGGGCATCGGTACACACATTGTGGGTATGGGATTTCTTGAAACCCCATCCACTATGCTGTAACATCTGGCCGCTGCGGAGGTACGCAGCGTCCAACCCGCAGCATTTACTGACCGTACAGCTCTGAGCTCACTGATCTGCTGCAGCAATGTCAATGTGACACTGCAGACAATAAGGCTACTTTCACACTAGCGTTTTTTGCAATACGTCGCAATGCGTCGTTTTGGCGAAAAAACGCATCCTGCAAAAGTGCTTGCAGGATGCTTTTTTTCACCATTGACTAACATTAGCGACGCATTTGCGACGCATTGCCACACGTCGCAACCGTCGTGCGACGGTTGCGCCGTGTTGTGGCGGACCATCGGCTGCAAAAAACGTTACATGTAACGTTTTTTGGTCCCGACGGACCGCCATTTCCGACTGCGCATGCGTGGCCAGAACTCCGCCCCCACCTCCCCGCACCTCACAATGGGGCGGCGGATGCGCTGGAAAAATGCATCCGCTGCCCTCGTTGTGCGGCGTATACAACGCTAGCGTCGGCCCGACGCAGTGCGACGGGCCGAGTACGAGGCTAGTGTGAAAGTAGCCTAACAGACATCAGGAACAGTGGAAAAGACTTAGTGATGAACCGAAGAAAAGTGACCAAAACACAACACAGATTTTAAATAAATAAACTTCAGCCAAGGAAGAGGATTTTTTTCCCCAAACCAGATAACACCTGAAGGTTCTCATTCATATGAGAATATGTTCTATTCATTGCAATAGACAGACAGCTTTTTTAAAAAAAGTATTATTGATTTTTTAATAAGCCTTGCTTCTATAATACAAAAAAACAAGAAATTTTGTAGGATATTAGCAAAAAAATCTCCTACGTTCTGTCTCCACACTTTATTTCGCTGTTTCACCCTAAAGCCTATTGTTTAGAATTTGGATTGATGATCACATTACCAAGGAGATGGGCCACTGCCCTCCGCTGCAACAATGTGTCCATCGTGAGCATCTTGGCACTTAAGCTTGGCAATCTCTTTCCAAATATTTACTTGTTGACAATATACGATTTCCAGAGAAATTTGATACAGACCTAATTGTTTAGAGTCTTAACATGAGCCTATCCCAGTCCTGAGAATGGGAGTGTGTAATTTGGGATTCCAGCACATGAACATTCACTGAAAACTTGGGCCATGTCAACCTTTCCCAATGTGGCCAATTTCTGTTTTTGCTTTTTGTTTTTTCCTTTCATTCTTTCCAGAGCCATAACTTTTTTATTTTTCTGTCCACATAAACGTATGAGGTACCAAACATGCCAAGTTGTTGTTATTATTATTATTATTATTTAGTGGTGAAAAAAAAAATATAAAAATTGTTTTGGGGGTTGTGTATTCATATTCCGAGACCCACAACGGTTTCATTTTTTGGTCGATGAATCCGTGTGAGGGCTTATTTTTTGCTGGGCAAGACAACACTTTTATTAATACCATTTTTGGATAGATATGACATTTTGATCAATTGTTACAGCACTTTTGTGATATTGCAGCAACCAAAAAAGCATAATTTTAGTGTTCAATTTTTCCCGTTTATGACGTTTACGGATTGGGTTAATTATTTTTATATGTTGAGAGATCAGAATTTTCTGAACTTCGACGATACCACATATGCGTATTTTTTTATTATTATTATTTCTATTTTTAATGGGGGAAAATAAGTAAATTTGTACTTTTTTTTCTGATTTTTTTTAAAAAAAACCTTTTTGCTGTACTTACTAGTTCCCTTAGGGGACTTTAACCTGCGATCGATCATCTGATTGCTTGTGCTATTTACAGTAATTCCACACTATTGCTGCATATAGTGAAAATCACAGTCTCCTTTGAAGCCCGGCCACAGGCTGTGTTTCAAGGTAACTCTCTAATGACAAGCATGGAGGTCTTCAACAGACCGACTGCTGTTATAGTAATCCATCAGTGGTCTGCGATCACGTCTTGGGCACGCCATTGGTGTCATTGAATGACATGCCCCCTGCCAGTGAATTGCTAATGCCACTGCCACCCTACATCTCCTCCCTACCCGTGCCCTCCGCTCCGCTAATAACCTGAGGTTAACATCCTCAATAATCAGAACCTCACCTCTCCCGTCTCCACGACTTTTCACGTGCTGCGCCGATTCTTTGGAATGCACTACCCAGGTTAATATGATTAATCCCGATCCCCACAGTTTTAATCGTGCCCTAAAAACGCATTTGTTCAGACTGGCTTACCACCTCAACGCATTAACCTAACTATCCCTGCGCGGCCCATTCAAAATTTTTACCATAACCAAATTCTTCCTGGAAAACACGGGGACTGATGCGGATTCTGTGGTCAAACTTAAAAAATTCATCCTCACCCACAATTACTTTGAATTTGACAACAAGATCTATCTACATGAGACTGGCACAGCAATGGGAAGTAAAATGGCTCCACAGTATGCAAATCTTTTCATGGCCAAGCTTGAAAGTGACTTTTTGTCCTCATGTTCCATCAGGCCCCTGGCGTACTACCGCTACATTGATGACATTTTAATCATCTGGACGGAGTCTGAGCAACAGCTAAAGACGTTCCAGTTTAATCAATTTCATCCCACCATAAATTTGACACTCAACTACTCCTGCACTGAAATTAACTTTCTGGACACCATCATTAAGCTGCAGAACAATAAAATAGAGACATCCCTGTATCAAAAGCCAATCGACTGTCCAACATACCTCAAATGGGACAGTTTCCATCCAAAACACACAAAAAACTCTATTGTCTACAGCCAAGCCATCAGGTACAATCTTATATGTTCCAACCCCATGGATAGGGATGAACACCTTGGTCGCCTCAGAAAGACCTTTTTGAATCAGGGCTACCATCCAAGAACAATTGAAAACCAGATTACAAGAGCCACCAGAATATCAAGGAATCACCTGCTACATTACAAAGCTAAAGAAGAAAATAACCAGGTACCTCTAGTAGTCACCTACAATCCAAATCTGGAGGTGCTAAGGGGAGCTGTACGGAAATTACAACCTTTACTACAAAAAGATGCCCGATTACAATCCAATTTCCCAGACCCCCCACTACTGTGTTTTAGGCAGCCCCCAAATCTAAGAAGCATCATTGTCAGAAGCTCCCTGTCCTCTCCAACAGCTGCAGGTACCTTTCCTTGCAATCAGAAAAAATGTAAAACCTGTCCATTTATAATGACCACAAACAAGATAAAGATCCCCAATTCACATCAGGACTACAAGATACCAGGTACTTTCAGCTGCGTCACTTCTAATGTGGTGTACCTAATTATTTGTACTAAATGTCCAACTGGGGTCTGTATGTAGGGGAGACAGGGCAAAAACTGAGAACAAGAATGAATTCTCACCGCCATACAATAAGAGAAAAAAGAATGGATCTACCTGTGGCAATACATTTTTATCTCCCCAATCATAGCATTATGGACATGAAATTACTTGTTTTAAAAGGTAACTTCAAATCTCAAAGAGACAGAAGAATATGGGAATATAAACTGATGATGACCTTTGACAGTCTTAGTTCAGGAATGAATGTGTCGCATGGATTTATGTCTTTTTACATCAACTAGGGAACTAAGGAATTTGCCCTTCAGACCATGTGGGGTCATCACAACAGAAACAGACCCCAATCAGAAGACAATAAAACATCCCCTATCTAAGAACTGGCCCAATATTTATGGACATAACTGTTTATCACCCATGGTAATTCTGCTTCATGTCACCTGTCTTATCCATGTTTTTTTTTCTGTGATGTTATGTGCATAAATATGTGATTCTCCAGAACTTATTTTAGTCTATGCCTGATGAAGAGGCCTGAGTAGTCTCGAAAGCTTGCAATTTGTTACCATCTTTTCAGTTAGCCATTAAAAGGTATTAACCACTGAGGACTGTCAATTCTAAATATTTTTCTACCATAACCAGGTTCCTCGCATCATGTTCTCATACACTTTATGCAGTTAATAGCCCGCTGTGTCTGTACTGTTACATACTTAGGCCGATAACTGGTTCATGCAGCTTTACATGAACACCCGATCCTTACACTATGGCTGGTCCGAACAACGAAAGCAATTGTTACCATCCACCTCTCGTGTCTCCCCTTTTCCTCATGAATTGTAAGCTTGCGAGCAGGGCCCTCATTCCTCTTGGTATCTGTTTTGAACTGTTTTATTGTTATGCTGTAATGTCTATTGTATGTACAAGTCCCCTCTAAAATGTAAAGTGCTGCGGAATATGTTGGCGCTATAGAAATCAAATTATTATTATTATTGATTGTTAGAAGACAGGTCCTGGCTGTAACAGTTGTTACCTGCCAGGTATGGCGATGCCTAGGGGAGCAGCGCAAATAAAATAAGAGCAAAAACTGACCAGTTTTGATGTGACTAGTTTTCTTTAACAATAACTGATTATTTTAGCCGACTGCGAACAGCTGATGGCCACTCTGCCAAAGATCTTTCCCAAAAGAATTGTCCTAGAATGTTTTCTGAATGTTCGTAGACGGACAGGTTCTTCTTCCCTTAATTTAAAGATGGATGTCGAGTGTGTAACGTCCATTCTGGACTTGGAGATAAGCCGCACCAGTGGATTACCTGTTTACAAGATGGTTGTTGGTTTAATAGTTGTTCAACCATCAGCTTTCTTTTTTTCTGCTGCTTAAAACCCTCCATACACAACAGATAGCTGTCAGTTGAAGGATGGTTCAGCCAACCGCTATCTCTACTGACTCCTCCGTACGCAGGAGCCCTCGCTCCCATGTTCTTTATAAGAGAGCCACTCCGGCAGGTTATTACCGAGAACAGAAGGACCAGTAGTCTGAAATCTGATGGATCCCTATCTCCCTCCACGTCATCTATTGGGCGAGAATCTGGAGGCCCCCCAAACAAATTAGATTGTTGGCCGATATCAGCAGGTTCGGCCAACATTAGTCTAATGTGCATTTGTGCCTTAAGGTGTATAAGTCGTCTTATTGCCTACAAACTAAATTGATAGTACTGTAACTGATTTTCTAGGGTAGATACAGTATGTGTTATATGTTAATTTTCCTAGCTTACTAGATAACAAACAGGTAGATTAAGCAGTCGGACTGGACTCTGGCCCCTGGTTTACAGTTTTGAAATGGGAAGAAAAAAACATCAAAGATAGAAGTGTTAGCTACTTAGCTAGCTATGAAGAGAGCTGGTGACTAGCATATCTCACGGTATAACTAGTTGCTAGGAATCTGGGGAAATATCATGGTGTCAGGTACCCTTGCTTCCACATTGGATCGTGGGCGACTCCTCCAAGATAAAGACCAGTTGTTGCATCAGGTAATATCCACGTTATACAACAGGAGCTGTATGGAGCCATTACAGGTTGTGTACAGCCACAGAATAAGTACATGGAAGTCTCAGTTTACAAAGAGGACATGAGTTCTGTAAGGCAAGATCTGTCATGGATCTAACTCTACTGGTTTTGTAAACAATTGGATCAGATCCTAATGATTCCAGTAGATCTATAATGGAACTTTAGTTTGTCATCAAATTTTTTTTAGTATTGATAGAATATGTAAAATAACAACATAGTTTAGTGTGTAGATTTCATTTGAAGCACACCTTGGTTAAATATATTCTGGAAAAGTCAAATAAAAATGATTTTAACTTTCCTTGTAACACTCTTGTTGCACATAGTGTTATATGTATTAATAAATCTTCCATGATATGCAGCCTCCGGAGCGTCAGATTGTGGTGGGAATATGTGCCATGACTAAAAAGTCCAAATCAAAGCCCATGACGCAAATATTGGAACGCCTGTGCAAGTTTGAGTACATTACTGTGGTTATCATGTCGGAAGACATTATCCTGAATGAACCTGTGGAGAACTGGCCCATTTGTGACTGCCTCATCTCCTTCCACTCCAAAGGTAATATCTCCTCTGTGTGCTGCTGCATGCTCTGTTGTCAGCGCTCTTATTAGCTTGGTGTTGTCAGCGCTCTTATTAGCTTGGTGTTGTCAGCGCTCTTATTACGCTACTTTCACACTAGCGTCGGTACGGGGCCGTCGCCATGCGTCGGCCCGACGTACCGACGCATGTTGTGAAATAAATGCACAACGGGAGCAGCGGATGCAGTTTTTCAACGCATCTGCTGCCCCATTGTAATGTCCAGGGAGGAGGGGGCGGAGTTTCGGCCGCGCATGCGCGGTCGAAAATGGCAGATGCGACGCACAAAAAAGTTACATGGAACGTTTTTTTGTGCCGACAGTCCGCCCAAACACGACGCATCCGTCATGCGACGTGTGGCAATCCATCGAAATGCGTCGCTAATGCAAAACCTATGGAGAAAAAACGCATTGTGCGGGCAACTTTGCAGGATGCGTTTTTTCTCCAAAACGATGCATTGCGACGTACGTCACACAACGCTAGTGTGAAAGTAGCCTTAGCTTGGTGTTGGCAGCGCTCTTATTAGCTTGGTATTGGCAGCACTCTTTAGCTTTTGCTCCTTTTCAAAGCAAAATCTTTTTTAATAATTAAATGCATCTTGTCCACTAATCAATGAATTGGGATGGGTGTACATGTATTGAGGGGTATCTAGTAACCATCATGAACTGTGCATTGGCACTATTTTTAAAAGCCGGTGCACTGTTTGTACACATACATATACACACAGTACAGAAGGGTGTGCCAAAACTTCCACTAGTGAGCTACGGAAAATAATCAAAATTACTACAAAGATCAGTGTGTAATTACAACTCCAATTGCAAAAAAAAAGTTAAGAGGCTTTGTACAATGTAATGAAAACAAAAATGCAATGATTTGGAATTGTCTTATAGTTATATTTTAATCACAACAAAACATAGAACACAGATCAGAAGGTAAAAGTTACACATTCTATGATTTCATTTAAAAAAAAAATTACATTTTTTTTGGACTATAAGGGTATGTTTCCACGGTCAATAAACGTTGCGGGTTTGACGTTGCTTTCATCTACAGCGCCAAACCCGCAGTGGCCAGATGTTACAGCATAGTGGATGGAATTTGAAGAAATCCCATCTCCACTATGCGTGCAGGGATGCCTCTGGCTTCCCTGCGGAGACGGACATGCGGTGCATCATTCGAGACTGCAGCATGTCAATTTATCTTGCGGAGAAATTTCACGTCCAATGTATAGGACGCTGTGATTCCGTACGGTTCAGTGAACACATAGAATGGTAGAGTTGGAAAGGACCTCCTGGGTCATCTAGCTCAATCCCCTGCTCAAAGCGGAATCACCTGCGTTCAAAAGCCAGCAGCGCTTTGGACGGAGCGGACATGTGCTGCATCCAAAGCGCTGCTGGTTCCTGACCATGGAAACATACCCTAAGGCTACTTTCACACTAGCGTCGGGAAAGACCCGTCGCTGTGCGTCGGGCCGACGTTCCCGACGCTAGCGTGGTCTCCGCCGCACAACGGGGGCAGCGGATGTATTTTTCCAACGCATCCGCTGCCCCATTGTGAGGTGCGGGGAAGTGCGGGGAGGTGGGGGCGGAGTTCCGGCCGCGCATGCGCAGTTGGAAAAAGCGGACCGTCGGGAGCAAAAAACGTTACATGTAAGGTTTTTTTCTCCCGACGGTCCGCTAACACACGCCCAAGCGTCGCAAAACGGACGTGACGTTTGGCAATGCGTCGCAAATGCGTCGCTAGTGCGTCGCTAATGTTAGTCTATGACGAAAAAACATATCCAGCAAGAACTTTTGCTGGATGCGTATTTTCGGCAAAACGACGCATTTGCGACGTGTTGCAGTTAACGCTAGTGTGAAAGTAGCCTAAGACGCACCTCAGCTTTAGATAGCAGAAAATAGGAAAACCATTTTTCCTATTAATTATACCCCCAGGAAAGTTTTAAAGTGGAGGGGTTTTTATCACTAATTTTAATGCAATAGGGTAGAATATGGTGGTAATAAATATTTTGTTACTGCTTCTCTGCAGTGTGTATTATACTCTCATTCACACACAGCTCTGCTACATGCACATATAGACACATAGCTTTGCTACATGCACATATAATTCACACACAACGCTGTTACATGTACGTGTATGCACATAGCTCTGCTTCATGTAGATTTATAGACAACTTTGCTATATGCACATTTACATTCACACACAGTTCTGATAGATTTACATGCACCACATGCACTTCTGCTAAATGCGCGCGCACACACACACACACACACACACACACACACACACACACACACACACACACACACACACACACACACACTATACATTACCACATTTTGAAGTTCCTTCCAGGCATGTGACTGATTAAATGACCTGAAAGGACCTGGAGCTGGTCAGGTGGAAGGTCCTTCAGCTGCTCAGTACATGCTGCCTTTGTGCTCTCTTTGTGGTCTTCGTAGCTTTGTCCCCTGCTCTCCTTTTTTCTCCTGCCACACACTAATTCAAGTGGTAAGTGAAGTTCTCTCTATGATTGAAAAGGGCACAGTGTCATCATTCTCCTAGATTACAGGAAGCTGCCTCCGGACTAAAAGACGCTCACTCTTTTTAGCAAGAGCTTTTTCTTGTTAATTATTACGTCTTAGGCCCCTGATGAGTTTTGGGTGAGATTTTGACACTGCATATTTTTGCTGCTTCAAAAACGCAACGTCTTACATAGTAACATAGTATTTAAGGTTGAAGGAAGACTTTAAGTCCATCTAGTTCAACCCATAGCCTAACCTAACATGACCTAACATGTTGATCCAGAGGAAGGCAAAAAACCCATGTGGCAAAGAGTAAGCTCCACATTGGGGAAAAAATTCCTTCCCGACTCCACATACGGCAATCAGACTAGTTCCCTGGATGAACGCCTTATCAAGGAATCTAGTGTATATACCCTGTAACATTATACTTTTCCAGAAAGGTATCCAGTCCCCTCTTAAATTTAAGTAATGAATCACTAATTACAACATCATACGGCAGAGAGTTCCATAGTCTCACTGCTCTTACAGTAAAGAATCCGCGTCTGTTATTATGCTTAAACCTTCTTTCCTCCAGACGTAGAGGATGCCCCCTTGTCCCTGTCACCGGTCTATGATTAAAAAGATCATCAGAAAGGTCTTTGTACTGTCCCCTCATATATTTATACATTAACATAAGATCACCCCTTAGCCTTCGTTTTTCCAAACTAAATAGCCCCAAGTGTAATAACCTATCTTGGTATTGCAGACCTCCCAGTCCTCTAATAACCTTGGTTGCTCTTCTCTGCACCCGCTCCAGTTCAGCTATGTCTCTCTTATACACCGGAGACCAGAACTGTGCACAGTATTCTAAGTGTGGTCGAACTAGTGACTTGTATAGAGGAAACATTATGTTCTCCTCATGAGCATCTTTGCCTCTTTTAATGCATCCCATTATTTTATTTGCCTTTGTAGCAGCTGCCTGACACTGGCCACTGAATATGAGTTTGTCATCCATCAAAGTGGATGGGATGTATAAAAATCTCCTGCCCACTGTGCTTTTTTTTTACTCAGCATAAATTGACCTGCGGTGTGTTACAAATTTACAACGTGTCAATTTCTCTTGTGGGTACGCTGAGTTTTATGTGCAGATTTTTTCCAAAGACATGCCTTAGGCTACTTTCACACATCAGGTTTTTGTTTTCAGGCTAAATCCGGCTAATGTTTAAAAAAACGGATCCAACCTAAATTGCGAAAAACTGATGCGCCGGATCCGTCTTTTTTTTGCTGGATCCGGTCTTCTTTAATGCGCATGGATTTTTTGACTTCCTGGTTCCAGAGAGAGAGGAAGGGGGGGGGGGGGGAATAGAGATAGATACCAAGACCAGAACGGCAAATCTGCATGATTTTGTATGGAAAATGCATTGAAAACCGGATCCGGGCGCCGGATTCATGGTTTCACACGTCCGTTTCATGTGTTTTTGGCCGATTCCGTCAATGTGTGTTTTTTTCCGCCGGACAAAAAAACGTTGAAGTGGACGTTTTCTCTGTCCGTCGGAAACGACTATTTTGACGGATCCAGAAAAAAACGGATGAAACATCTGGCCATCAGGCACAATCCGGCGCTAATACAACTCTATGGGAAAAAAACGGATCCGGCGTAAAAAAAAAAACGGATCCGATTTTTTCACAAATTGCCGGATTGTGCCTGAAACAAAAAACCTGATGTGTGAAAGTGGCCTTATATTAGAAAAATCCGCAAGTAAAAGCACACTGCGGAAACGCATCAAAATGCATGTCATTTATACATGACTATGTCAATAAAGTTTTGTCAAAACCAAATACCAGGAAATATAAAAATAAAACAGCTTTATTTAGCGTAAAAAACACATGTAAAAAAACAATGAAAAAAACGAAAGTAGCCTAATTTACATAAGGGTAAGTTCATACACGGCGTTTTGCTGCGTTTTTTTTCCTGCAGCAAAACCTGATCATCTTGGGAGGAAAGAAGCTGCGTCAAAAATGCAGGATTTGGTACGTTTTTTGCCAGTTTTTTTGTGCGTTATTTTCATGCATTTTTTTTCTCTTTGTGAATGCCAATAAAGTTGAGTGCATACAGAGAAAAAAACAACTTCCTGTAGATAGATAGAATGAGTAGATAGAATAGATAGATTGATAGAATAGATGGATAGAATAGATCCATTACCTGCGGTATCCTCTTCCCCGGCATTTTCCCACGATGCAGAGGTTACCTGAGGTCAGGCTGTGAGGGAGCGCAGGCTCGGTGACATCACCGCTAGTTACTGAGCCTGCGCCTGCTCCGTTTTATTCATTCCCCAGTCGCTTACAGCCGGGAGTGGTCGCATTAGCATCGCTCCCGGTTGTAAGCTTTATCTCCCTCAGATACTGGTTGGGACACTCATTATATTGGACTATGACGGATCAGGGAGTATACTTTTGCTTTTTATTTTATTTTTATTACAGAAGATCGATGGCTTCACTTTGGAATGGCAGAACCGTAAAAAAGATTACAAAACTATGTGGGGTTTTATTTCATTAAAAGACTTTTTTCTGCAAGTGTGTGTTTATTTAACCCTTTAATTGCTATAGGATTAGTAAGGGATAGGTGTCTTATTGACACCTCTCCATTACCAAGCCAGCTTACTGTCACCTTACAATAGGAAGGTGACATTGATCCGTCATTACCCCGCTTGCCACCACTACAGGGCAAGTGGGAAGCAACAGAATTAGCACATCTAATAGATGCGCCTTTTCTGGGCAGCTGCGGGCTGCTATTTTGAGGCTGAGGGGGCCTATATCCATGGCCCCTTACCAGCCTGAGAATACCAGCCCCCAGCTGTGAGCTTTAGCAAGGCTGGTTGTCAAAAATGGGGGGACCCCACTAATTTTTTAAATTATTTTTTTTTTAAAAAAGCGTGAGGACCCCTCTATTCTTGATAACTAGCCTTGCTGCAACCCCCAGCTGTGAGTTTGTTGTCTGTCTGGTTATCAAAATTAGGGGGGAACCCATGCCGGGTTTTTTTTTTAAATTATTTATTTATAGCGCAGGAGCGGCAGATGAAAACTCCCATCCGCCACTCCTGCTGACACTTTAATTAGCGGCTGTAGGTGTCAGATGATGGGAGCAGTTGTCCTATCAGCTGACACCAGTGATCGGAGGTAAAGTTTATCCGATCACAACTCACAGATGAGCGCTCCCGCTGTCTTCTGACAGCGTGGGAGCCGTGGTTCTCTGACCGGCGGGGAGGATTCCCCCTTTAATCAGAAGCGGTGTTTGCCATGCTGTCATGCATATGACAGCGTGTCAAACACTGTAATGTCGGACCCCCCATTCAAGTGAATGGGGTTCGGGTCCGCTCTGCTGGATGACAGGTTGTATGAACGCATCATGCACCTGCCATCTAGATGTAGCAGAGCCGGGTGTGACGTCACATCCAGCTCTCCTTGACTTTTCTGCAGCAAATACTCTGCAAAAAAAAAGTCGACCTTGTATTTGCAGCCTTTTTTCACCATCCATTCAAGTCAATGGGTGGAAAACGCTGAAAAAATGCTGGAAAAACGCTGAAAGAAGTGACATGCCCTATGTCAAAGAAACGCTGCAAAGCACAAAATACTGATCATACAAAAACCCATTGTGTGTGCATGAGATTTCTGAAATCTCATAGGCTTTGCTGGTATTCTAAAAAGCAACTGAAAATTAGCATAAAAAATCGTAGCAAAAACGCCCTGTGTGAACTTACCCAAAGGCTATGTGCCCACGTTCAGGATTTTTAGCGTTTTTGCAGCGGTTTTCCGCTGCAAAAACGCTTAAAAAATGCCTACATTAAGCATCCCATTATTTTAATGTATTCCGCAATTTTTGTGCCCATGCTGCGTTTTTTTTCTGCAAAAGAACGCATTGCGGAAAAAACCCCAGCATATTCATTAATTTTGCGGAAAATCTGCGGATTTGCTGATATATTATTGTATTGGGACGCTCCGGGAAAAAAAAAGCGAGAAAACCGCATGCGGATTTCCTGCAAAAGGAGTCCGGTTTTGATCAGGAAAATTCTGCGAACAATCCTGAACGTGGGCACATAGCCTAATAGGTACAAAAATGCTGCAGAAAATCTGCAGCATCAAAAACTCACAAAAGCAAATTGTGAATATGTAGCCCTATGGAACGAAAAATATGATCACTCATTCAAAAATTGATGGCAGCAACACATCTCAACAAAGTGGGGACAAGGTTTACAAAAGGATGGAAAATGAAGCAATATAATATATTGTCTTGTTTTCAGTTTGCATATAAATTGTGCTCTGCAGCAATCTAACAATCTCCTTTCTATACTTCTAGGATTTCCACTGGATAAAGCTGTTGCTTACTCAAAACTTCGCAATCCATTCTTGATCAATGACTTGGATATGCAGTATTTTATACAGGACAGGTATATTATTGTCCCCTGTAATCTTTCATTTCTATGTTAATCACACTTTTGTAATCGTTTTGTTAATCCAGTCCCGACATCCGCTGCACATGTATGTCGGGTGTATGGGGCAAGCATGTGGCTGGGCTTTACAGTAATATTGCTTCATATAATACAAGTGATCAGACAATTGCAGATTCAAATTCCGTAAGGGAACTAAAAAATAAAATAAGGAGTTAAAAAAAAAAAAAAAAGTTTAACAAAAACAAATAGAATTTCACTGGCTCTCAGCAAATGACTGACCCAAGGGTAAGATTTGTATAAAGAGCTGCTGGTGATTGAAGCAGGTTCTGTGTATACCTGCTAGAAAGCAAAGCCTAAAGCATACCTCAAGGACACCAATCACACTTTACAAATTTTGGATAAAATGAAATGAGAACAAAATTTCATCTTGGGTACGCTTTACATAAAATCGACCATGGTAAAGGGTGTCAAGCAGCGGATTTCTACTTACATTTATGGAAGCCCTATAAAGAACCGCAAATTGAATTAATCATAAAAAGTATTGAACTTATATTAAAGCACAACTATTTCAAGTACGGCAACCAACATTACCTCCAAATGCACGGGACCGCGATGGGTACACGGTTCGCGCCCAGCTATGCAAACATTTATGTAGGCAAGTGGGAACATGACCACATCTATGTAAGAGGTAAACTACGTGCAGGACTAGTCCTGTGGCGTCGGTTTATAGACGACATTCTTTTCATTTGGAATGGCCCTTCGACTACCTTAAAATCTTTCATTTCCAGCTTAAATAATAATGACTACGGGTTGGAATTTACACCCACCACTAGTAGAACTAATGTCAAATTCTTGGACCTATCCATCTACGTAGAGAACAATAGACTAGCTACAAAATGTTACCGTAAAGATATTGATTCAAATAGTTTCATACACATAACCAGCTGTCACCTACCTATCTGGCTCACGTCGGTCCCTAAGGGACAATTCATGCGTGTTAGACGCAATTGCACAAATAATGACGATTACCTAATGGAAACTGACCAATTAATGGAAGAATTTGCAGCAAAAGGGTATGATCCATCGGCTCTAAAGAAATCTAGACTAGAGATTGCCAACATCACCAGAGAATCCATGATACACAAAACTGGAGTAAACCCTAGCTTCCCCACCCTACAAGAACAAATATCCAGACTACCAATCATAACTCAGTTTCATTCCAATTATAGAAATTTCAGAAATATAATTTACAAACATTGTCCAATCCTGCAGGGTGACAATTATATTGGTAACCTATTACCACACCAACCCAAATTTGTATATACTAAAGCTCAGAATTTGGGTTTAATACTTGCTCCAACATCAAAACCATTAACCACAAATAAAAACCAAAATACCAAACAACCATTACCTAAAACTACGGGCTGTATATAATGCGGCAAATGCCTGTGTTGCCAACGCACTGAATGTGGCAGGAAAACCCATACTTCCTTTAAAAATGCGGATGGCACTCACCAATACCAAATCAGGTCAGCTATTACTTGTGAATCTATGGGGTTATCTACATCCTGATATGCCCATGCAACAAGATCCACGTGGGTCGCACTAAGAGACGACTGAGGGTCCGCATTAAGGAACATTTAGATAATATCAGGAAAGTGTTCAAAGGTCATCCTCTTTCGCGACATTTTCGTGAAAACCACAATAACTCTTGTTCAGTTATCATTTTTTATGGCATCCATCTAATCCCTCCAAATTGTAGGGGGGGCGACTACATTAAACTAATGTCCAGGGCAGAATCCAAATGGATTTTCACTCTAGACACCCTGGCACCTAAAGGATTAAATCAGGAAATATAGCTTTACGCATTTTAATAAAGCAATGCTAGAATTATATGAACTTTTTTTTTTTTTTTCTTTTTGCACCAGAATTGGAATGCAAACAGACGCATATCTCCCCCATTTTTTCGATGTAAGAACATATATTCTAACATACATCTGCTCTTTAGATAGCTCTCTCTCCCACGCTCAGATATCATATACCATGCAGTATATGTACCATTCAAAAACACCATAACTCTGGGGCATCACTAACCTAACCTAGATATCTGAGGACCATGATTATAATTCATTTTTAATTTTGTATATAATCCTCCTAGGAGAGTCAATATATATCACCTATAATGGAAATGACTGGATTCTGTCATTCTATTAACCCCTTAATCCCATATGACGTACTATCCCGTCGAGGTGGCGTGGGCCTTAATTCCCACCGACGGGATAGTACGTCATAGCCGATCGGCCGCACTCACGGGGGGGAGCGCGGCCGATCGCAGCCGGGTGTCAGCTGCCTATCGCAGCTGACATCCGGCACTATGTGCCAGGAGCGGTCACGGACCGCCCCCGGCACATTAACCCCCGGCACACCGCGATCAAACATGATCGCGGTGTACCGGCGGTACAGGGAAGCATCGCGCAGGGAGGGGGCTCCCTGCGGGCTTCCCTGAGACGATCTGTACAAGGGAATGTACTCACCTTGTACCGAGCGTCTTCTCCCTGCAGGCCCCGGATCCAAAATGGCCGCGGGTCTGCATCCGGGTCCTGCAGGGAGTACTTCCGGGTCGGAGCAGGCTGCAGAGCAGCCTGCTCCGATGAAAGTATGATCGCCGATCTGATAGAGTGCTGTGCAAACTATCAGATCGGCGATCTGTGATGTTCCCCCCTGGGACAAAGTAAAAAAGTAAAAAAAAATAATTTTCACATGTGTAAAAAAAAAAAAAAATAAATAAAAAATCCTAAATAAAGAAGAAAAAAAAAAAAATATTCCCATAAATACATTTCTTTATCTAAAAAAACAAAAAACAAAAACCAATAAAAGTACACGCATTTAGTATCGCCGCGTCCGTAACGACCCGACCTATAAAACTGTCCCACTAGTTAACCCCTTCAGTGAACACCGTAAGAAAAAAAAAAAAAAAACGAGCCAAAAATACAACGCTTTATTATTATACCGCCGAACAAAAAGTGGAATAACACGCGATCAAAAAGACGGATATAAATAACCATGGTACCGCTGAAAACGTCATCTTGTCTCGCAAAAAACGAGCCACCATGCAGCATCATAAGCAAAAAGATAAAAAAGTTATAGTCCTCAGAATAAAGCGATTCCAAAATAATTATTTTTTCTATAAAATAGCTTTTATCGTATAAAAGCGCCAAAACATAAAAAAATGATATAAATGAGATATCGCTGTAATCGTACTGACCCGACGAATAAAACTGCTTTATCAATTTTACCAAACGTGGAATGGTATAAACGCCTCCCCCAAAAGAAATTCATGAATAGCTGGTTTTTGGTCATTCTGCCTCACAAAAATCGGAATAAAAAGTGATCAAAAACTGTCACATGTCCGAAAATGTTATCAATAAAAACGTCAACTCGTCCCGCAAAAAACAAGATCTCACATGACTCTGTGGACCAAAATACGGAAAAATTATAGGTCTCAAAATGTGGAGACGCAAAAACTTTTTTGCTATAAAAAGCGTCTTTTAGTGTGTGACAGCTGCCAATCATAAAAATCCGATATAAAAAACGCTATAAAAGTAAATCAAACCCCCCTTCATCACCCCCTTAGTTAGGGAAAAATAATAAAATTAAAAAAATGTATTTATTTCCATTTTCCCATTAGGGCTAGGGTTAGGGCTAGGGTTATGGCTAGGGTTAGGGTTGGGGCTAGGATTGGAGCTAAAGTTAGGGATAGGGTTGAGGCTAAAGTTAGGGATAGGGTTGGGGCTAAAGTTAGGGTTAGGGTTGGGGCTAAAGTTAGGGTTAGGGTTTGGATTACATTTACGGTTGGGATTAGGGTTGGGATTGGAATTAGGGGTATATCAGGGTTAGGGGTGTGGTTAGGGTTACAGATGGGATTAGGGTTAGGGGTGTGTTTGGATTAGCGTTTCAGGTAGAATTGGGGAGTTTCCACTGTTCAGGCACATCAGGGGCTCTCCAAACGCGACATGGCGTCCGATCTCAATTCCAGACAATTCTGCATTGAAAAAGTAAAACAGTGCTGCTTCCCTTCTGAGCTCTCCCGTGCGCCCAAACAGGGGTTTACCCCAACATATGGGGCATCAGCGTACTTGGGGCAAATTGGACAACAACTTTTGGGGTCCAAGTTCCCTTGTTATCCTTGGGAAAATAAAAATTTGGGGGGCTAAAAATCATTTTTGTGAAAAAAAAAAATGAATTTTTATTTTAACGGCTCTGCGTTATAAACTGTAGTGAAACACTTTGGGGTTCAAAGTTCTCACAACACATCTTGATAAGTTCCTTGGGAGGTCTAGTTTCCAATATGGGGTCACTTGTGGGGGGTTTGTACTGCTTGGGTACATCAGGGGCTGTGCAAATGCAACGTGACGCCTGCAGACCAATCAATCTAAGTCTGAATTCCAAATGGCGCTCCTTCCCTTCCGAGCTCTGCCATGTGCCCAAACAGTGGTTCCCCCCCACATATGGAGTATCAGCATACTCAGGACAAATTGGACAACAACTTTTGGGGTCACATTTATCCTGTTACCCTTGTGAAAATACAAAACTGGGGGCTAAAAAATCATTTTTCTGAAGAAAAAAAAATAATTTTTATTTTCACGGCTCTGCGTTATAAACTGTAGTGAAACACTTGGGGGTTCGAAGCTCTCAAAACCCATCTAGATAAGTTCCTTAGGGGGTCTACTTTCCAAAATGGTGTCACTTGTAGGGGGTTTTAATGTTTAGGCACATCAGGGGCTCTCCAAATGCGACATGGCGTCCCATCTCAATTCCAGTCAATTTTGCATTGAAAAGTCAAATGGCGCTCCTTCCCTTCCGAGCTCTGCTATGCGCCCAAACAGTGGTTTACCCCCACATATGGGGTACCGTTGTACTCAGGACAAATTGCACAACAACTTTTGTGGTCTAATTTCTTCTCTTACCCTTGGGAAAATAAAAAATTGGGGCGAAAAGATCATTTTTGTGAAAAAATATGATTTTTTATTTTTACGGCTCTGCATTATAAACTTCTGTGAAGCACTTGGTGGGTCAAAATGCTCACCACACATCTAGATATGTTCCTTAGGGTGTCTACTTTCCAAAATGGTGTCACTTGTGGGGGGTTTCAATGTTTAGGCACATCAGGGGCTCTCCAAACGCAACATGGCGTCCCATATAATTTCCAGTCAATTTTGCATTGAAAAGTCAAATGGCGCTCCTTCCCTTCTGAGCTCTGCCATGCGCCCAAACAGTGGTTTACCCCATATGTGGGGGTAGTCAGCGTACTCAGGACAAATTGTACAACAACTTTTGGGGTCCATTTTCTCCTGTTACCCTTGGAAAAATAAAACAAATTGGAGCTGAAATAAATTTTGTGTGAAAAAAAGTTAAATGTTCATTTTTATTTAAACATTCCAAAAATTCCTGTGAAACACCTGAAGGGTTAATAAACTTCTTGAAAGTGGTTTTGAGCATCTTGAGGGGTGCAGTTTTTAGAATGGTGTCACACTTGGGTATTTTCTATCATATAGACCCCTCAAAATGACTTCAAATGAGATGTGGTCCCTAAAAAAAAAATGGTGTTGTAAAAATGAGAAATTTCTGGTCAACTTTTAACCTTTATAACTCCCTAACAAAAAAAAATTTGGTTCCAAAATTGTGCTGATGTAAAGTAGACATGTGGGAAATGTTATTTAAGTATTTTGCGTCACATATCTCTGTGATTTAAGGGCATAAAAATTTAAAGTTGGAAAATTGTGAAATTTTCAAAAATTTCTGTTTTTTTCACAAATAAACGCAAGTTATATCGAATAAGTGTTACCAATAACATGAAGTAGAATATCTTATGAGAAAACAATGTCAGAATCGCCAAGATCCGTTGAAGCGTTCCAGAGTTATAACCTCATAAAGAGACAGTGGTCTGAATTGTAAAAATAGGCCCGGTCATTAACGTGCAAACCACCCTCGGGGCTTAAGGGGTTAATATTGCAATACAGCACTGGGACCAAAGAGAAACCCTCCCAATGCCCCCTGTATATGCACAAGATATTAATCAAATAAATTTTGCTATATATTTTAGCATCCTATTTTTTACGCATGTAAATACACACATAGGATCATTATTATTTTTACACTGTCTAATGACAGCTTTCCACTTTAATATTTTCTTTTAATAATATGCTGCAACATGTTTTTACACCTTTTTTTCGCAAACAAATAAAGTTTTTGATTTTATACTGCCCAGTTTATTTGGACTGCTCTAAACAAGCACCATATTTATCACTCCAATCAGTCCACTAACTTTTCTTTATTTACCCTCATTGATCATTGATTGAACTCCAAACACTTTATACCAACTAACCGCAGCTGTGCTCAGTTAACCCCTTCCCGACCTTTGACGCAGCGTATGCGTCATGAAAACCTGTGCCAATCCGACCTGTGACGCAGCATATGCGTCATGGTCGGATCGCGCTCCTGCAGGCCGGGTGAAAGGGTTAACTGTAATTTCACCCGACCTGCAGGGACAGGGGGAGTGGTACTTGAGCCCAGGGGGGTGTCTTCGCCCCCCCGTGGCTACGATCGCTCTGATTGGCTGTTGAAAGTGACGTTTCACTTTCAATCAGAGCGATAGTAATATTTCACCAATGAAAATTGGTGAAATATTACAATCCAGCCATGGCTGATGCTGCAATAGCATCAGCCATGGCTGGAGATCGCGATCTGCCCCCCTCCACCGCCACCGATCTTGTCCCCACGGTTCTCCGTCCTGTAATTGCTGTCCTCCGCTCCCCTCCGTCCCCCTGTCCGCTCCCCCCGCTGTCCGATCCCCCCCATACTTGCCGACCTCCGGTGTCCCTCCTGGTGTCCGTCCGTGTGCTCCATGGGCGCCGCCATCTTCCAAAATGGCGGGCGCATGCGCAGTGCGCCCGCCGAATCTGCCGGCCGGCAGATTCGTTACAGGTACATTTTGATCGCTGTTATAGGTTCTATCACAGCGATCAAAATAAAAAAATAATAAATAAACCCCCCCTTTATCACCCCCATAGGTAGGGACAAAAATAAAGAAAATATTTTTTTTATTTTTTTTTTACACTAGGGTTAGGGTTAGGGCTAGGGTTAGGGCTAGAACTAGGGTTAGGGTTAGAATTAGGGTATGTGCACACGGTGCGGATTTGGCTGCGGATCCGCAGCGGATTGGCTGCTGCGGATTCGTAGCAGTTTCCCATCAGGTTTACAGTACCATGTAAACCTATGGCAAACCAAATCCGCTGTGCCCATGGTGCGAAAAATACCGCGCAGAAACGTTGTGCTGTATTTTCCGCAGCATGTCAATTCTTTGTGCGGAATCCGCAGCGTTTTACACCTGTTCCTCAATAGGAATCCGAATATGAAATCCGCACAAAAAACACTGTAAATCCGCGGTAAATCCGCAGGTAAAACGTAGTGCCTTTTTCCTGCTGATTTTTCAAAAATGGGGAAAAATCTCACACGAATCCGCAACGTGGGCACATAGCCTTAGGGTTAGGGTTGGAATTAGAGTTAGGGTTGGAATTAGGGCTAGGGTTGGAAATAGGGTTAAGATTAGGCTGTGGTTAGGGTTATGGTTAGGGTCAGGGGTGTGTTGGGGATAGGGTTGGGTTAGGGTTGGGATTAGGGTTATGGCTAGCGTTGGGGTTAGGTTTAGGGGTGTGTTGGGGTTAGTGTTGGCAATAGAATTGAGGGGTTTCCACTGTTTAGGCACATCAGGGGTCTCCAAACGCAACATGGCGCCACCATTGATTCCAGTCAATCTTGTATTCAAAAAGTCAAATGGTGCTCCCTCCCTTCCGAGCACCGACGTGCGCCCAAAATAGTGGTTTACCCCCACATATGGGGTAACAGCATGCTCAGGACAAACTGGGCAACAATTATTGGGGTCCAATTTCTCCTCCTACCCTTGTGAAAATAAAAAATTGCTTGCTAAAACATCATTTTTGAGGAAAGAAAAATGATTTTTTATTTTCACGACTCTGCGTTGTAAACTTCTGTGAAGCACTTGGGGGTTCAAAGTGCTCACCACATATCTAGATAAGTTCCTTGGGGGGTCTAGTTTCCACTATGGGGTCACTTGTGGGGGGTTTCTACTGTTTAAGCACATTAGGGGCTCTGTAAACGCAACATGATGCCCCCAGACCATTCCACCAAAGTCTGCATTTCAAAAGTCACTACTTCCCTTTCGAGCCCTGACGTGTGCCCAAACAGTGGTTTACCCCCACATATGGGGTATCAGTGTACTCAGGACAAACTGCGCAACAACTTTTGGGGTCCAATTTCTACTGTTACTTTTGTGAAAATAAAAAATTGCGGGCTAAAAAATAATTTTTGAGGAAATAAAAATTATTTTTTATTTTTACGGCTCTGCGTTATAAACTTCTGTGAAGCACTTGGGGGTTTAAAGTGCTCACTGCACATCTATATTAGTTCCATGGGAGGTCTAGATTCCAAAATGGGGTCACTTGTGGGGGAGCTCCAATGTTTAGGCACACAGGGGCTCTCCAAACGCGACATGGTGTCCGCTAAAGATTGGAGCCAATTTTTCATTGAAAAAGTCAAATGGCGCTCCTTCCCTTCCGAGCCCTGTCGTGTACCCAAACAGTGGTTCCCCCCCACATATGGGGTATCAGCGTACTCAGGACAAATTGTACAATAACTTTTGGGGTCCCGTTTCTCTTTTTACCCTTGGGAAAATAAAAAAAAATGTTGCTAAAACATCATTTTTGTGACTAAAGAGTTAAATGTTCATTTTTTCCTTCCATGTTTGTTCTGCTGCTGTGAAGCACCTGAAGGGTTAATAAACTTCTTGAATGTTGTTTTGAGCACCTTGAGGGGTGCAGTCTTTAGAATGGTGTCACTTATGGGTATTTTCAGCCATATAGACCCCTCAAACTGACTTCAAATGTGAGGTGGTCCCTAAAACATGGTTTTGTAAATTTCGTTGTAAAAATGAGAAATCGCTGGTCAAATTTTAACCCTTATAACTTCCTAGCAAAAAAAAAATTTGTTTCCAAAATTGTGCTGATGTAAAGTAGACATGTGGGAAATGTTATTTATTAATTATTTTGTGTCACATAACTCTCTCATTTAACAGAATAAAAATTTAAAATTTGAAAATTGCGAAATTTTCAAAATTTTAGCCAAATTTCCATTTTTTCCACAAAGAAACGCAAAAATTATCGACCTAAATTTACCACTAACGTGAAGCCCAATATGTCACGAAAAAACAAACTCAGAACCGCTAGGATCCGTTGAAGCGTTCCTGAGTTATTACCTCATAAAGGGACACTGGTCAGAATTTCAAAAAACGGCAAGGTCATTAAGGCCAAAATAGGCTGGGTCATGAAGGGGTTAAGGGAAAGGAGAAGAAAGAAAAAAAAAAAAGTTGACCCTGAATCTATTTAAGGACGATGTAAGTCGCAGTAGCAACTACCCTGACGAAGAGGGCTGCTGTCCCTCGAAACGCGTTGGTTTCTTGTTCCTTCTGCGCACCCGTCCTTCTCTCAGTCGGTGACGTCATGCCGAAACCCCGCCCATCCCATTTCTGCCCATACACAGCGTGCTTCCAGCCGGGGTACCTGTGATCATTGTCGGCGTCCAGTGCAGCGGTTCCTGCACACCGACTGCGGTTAGTCTTCCGGACGCAGGCACACCACACCACACCACATCCAGGATCAACACAGATTCACCTCCAACTATCCACCACTATTGATCTTCTAGCGGTCACACCACCTCAAGGCAATTCAGGGAGATCATACCCTCTCCCACCAATTGTTGGGATCATCACCTCACTAAACTAAGTGCCACTCATCAGATCCATCCTTTTGGCATAACCGCAGTAAGTTTCTCTTCATTGCATATTTAACATCTTCACAATTTGGCTTTACACATGTATGGAGTAGCGCGGTGATATATTCTTGTTTTTTTTTTATAAATAGAATTTCAGCCATTAATAAAGATCTATTACAGAAATAAATACCGTATTTTACAGATAAGACATACCCAACATTTTGGGGAGGAAAATAGTAAAAAAAAATGATAAAATAAAATGGTAGTGCGTCTTATAGTCCGCTTTTATGTTAGCTTACCGGAGGGGGCGACTGTGGTGGAGCGTGGTCCCAGGAGCCGGGGTCACTGCTGCAGAAAGCTAGCGGCTGGGTGAAGGGGGTGTTCTGCTCTGCGAGGCTACGGCAGGCTCTGGCTTTTCACAAATCGTTGGGAGTCCCTGCACTCCCCATGCTTTTCAATGCTGTGGACTTCGGGGAAAATGGCCGCTTGAGACAGCGCATGCGCGGATTGAGATATCGGGAGAAAAAAGGGCATCTTATAATCCAAAAAATAGGGTATATCTGGTATCACAACATCTGTAAAAGTCCTATATATCAAAATATAAAAAATTAATTAACCATTAGCTGCAGTAAAGAGAACACAAAATTAAATTACACAATTGCGATTTTTCAGTAGTTGCAACTATAAAAAAAAAAATGCAATAAGAAGTGATCAAAGCATATATCTATTCTAACACTGCATTAATGAAAACTACAGGTCAAATGCAAGTCCTCACATAGCTCAATCAATGGAAAAATAAAAAAGTTACAAATCAAAGAAAATAGCAACTGAAACCAAGAAAAAAAAAATTCAACCACTAAAATAATATAAAAAAGCTGTAAGTTTATTTCGCTAATCATACCGACATGGTGAATCATGACATCAGATTATTTGTACCACAAACTGAATCATCAGCATCGCTGTGTCCATAGCAGTCCAATGTATCAAAACTGAAAATGAATTACCGTAACCAGATTGGTAAACTGCATACCGAGAAAAAAAAATCAAAACACCAGAATTGTCGTTTTTTGTTTACTGCAACGTCTTGGAAAATAGCAACACAAGGGAAATGTATCTTTTTAAAGAATCTCCTTATTTTTATTCAGTTCTTATGTCCTCATTTAAATGTCCACTTTTCATGTACATGTTCTATCTATGATTTTCATCCTTGTGCTGTCCGTAAATAAGAGAAGCTTTGTCATTTATTTATTTTTTTATCCATGCATGAAAAACACTGATGAATCTCTGATGGTAAAAACTGATACTGACATACACTGATGAGACTTGGATCCAAAACACTGATGTCCCTTTTTTTGAATCCTTGAGAAATCATGGTCGTCTAATCTAATATATAAAGCTGAATGTGTGTGTGTGTGTATGTATGTATGTATGTATGTATGTCCGGGATTGGCATCTGAACCGTAGCAGCTACAGCCACAAAATTTTGCACAGTCACACGTCTGGACCCCGAGAGCGTCATAGGCTATGTTGTGAGGTGAAATTTTAACCCCGCGCTTTCCAATTCACCAAACAATTTTGCCCCTATCTACATAATGGGGAAAAAGTGAAAGGAAAAGTGTTGGAGGCGTCGCAGCTACAGGCACAAAATTTTGCACAGTCACACGTCTGGACCCTGAGAGCGTCAAAGCTATATTGTGAGGTGAAATTTTAACCCCGCGCTTTCCAAGTCACCAAACAATTTTGCCCCTATCTACATAATGGGGAAAAAATGAAAGGAAAAGTGTTGGAGGCAAATTAACAGCTGCCAGATGTGAACAAGGGGGACTTAAAGAATGACAGCGATGGCACCAAAGAGTATATACTGTACAGTTGCTAAGGTGGGGCCCCAACATGGGATAATCACACCACCACGGGGATATGAACACACACACAAAATGCGCCACACACTACCACGTGCTCGAACACATATACCACCCTCAGTGCACATTTCACCACACATACACCAACCTCGCCACATAAAAGTAGAAACACAAAAGTCGCCGCTCAAAACTCGCCACGCGCAAAACTCTCCACATGCAAAACTCGCCACACGTGCAAAACTCGCCACACGCAAAACTTGCACACGCAGAAAAATTGCCACACGCAGAAAAATTGCCACATGCACAAAAGTTGCAACACATGCAAAAGTTGCCTCACACAAAACTTGCACATACTCAAAAGGCACCACACATAAAACTCGCCACGCGCAAAACTCGCCATGCGCAAAACTTGCTGCACACAACTTGCTACACTAACCTGTCACATGCAACTCGACACACAAAAAGTTGCTACACGCATGTCGCCACACAAAACTCATCTCACAAAAGTCCCTACATGCATGTCGCCACACGCAACTCAACACACACAACTTGACACACGAAACTCGCCCTAAAACACACACAAGTCTGGTATCCTTCAAAAATAAAAATCTGATTAATAAGCAGACAAACTACAAGAGCAACAAATGTACCATATAGGAATCCGGCAGCTGTCAGTCACATGACCAGTCTATTATGTGTATGTGTGAGCTAATATATACTGCCAGGGGGTGGGCTTACTGTTGGCTGGGGATTTATCAGGCTGCCATTTTAGCTTACAAATACTGAGGTAAAAATACTGACCAAATAACGTGTGAACGAGGGCTAATACAGGAGGAGATGGCATACAGCTATATACTATATACAGGAGATGACACACAGGTATATACTATTTACAGGGGAGATGACACACAGGTATATACTATATACAGGAGGAGATGACACACAGATATATACTATATACAGGAGAGATGACACACAGGTATATACTATATAGAGGAGGAGATGACATACAGGTACATACTACATACAGGAGGAGATGACATACAGGTATATACTATATACAGGAGGAGATGACACACAGGTATATACTATATACAGGAGCAGATTACCTACAGGTATATAGTATATACAGGAGGAGATGACACAGGTATATGCTATGTATAGGAGGAGATGACATACAGGTATATACTATATACAGGAGATGACACACAGATATATACTATATATAGGTGAGATGACACACAGGTATATACTATATACAGGAGATTACATACAGGTATATCTAATATATAAAGCTGAATGTGTGTATGTATGTATGTGTGTATGTCCGGGATTGGCATCTGTACCGTCGCAGCTACAGCCACAAAATTTTGCACAGTCACACGTCTGGACCCCGAGAGCGTCATAGGCTATGTTGTGAGGTGAAATTTTAACCCCGCGCGTTCCAATTCACCAAACAATTTTGCTCCTATCTACATAATGGGGAAAAAGTGAAGGGAAAAGTGTTGGAGGAAAATTGACAGCTGCCAGATGTGAACAATGAGGACTTAAAGAATGAGAGCGATGGCGACAAAGAGTATATACCGTACAGTTGCTAAGGTGGGGCCCCGACATGGGATACTCACCACACACGGGGATATGAACACAAACACAAAATGCGCCACACACTACCACGTGCTTGAACACATATACCACCCTCAGCACACATTTCACCACACACACACACCAACCTCGCCACATAAAAGTCGAAACACAAAAGTCACCACTCAAAACTCGCTACATGCAAAACTCGCCATATGCAAAACTAGGCTCACGCAAAACTCGCCACACGTGCAAAACTCACCTCATGGAAAACTCACCTCATGCAAAACTTGCACACACAGAAAAATTGCCACATGTACAAAAGTTGCACCACATGCAAAAGTTGCCTCACACAAAACTTGCACATACTCAAAATGCACCACACATAAAACTCGCCACGCGCAAAACTCGCCATGCACAAATCTTGCTGCACACAACTTGCTACACTAACCTGTCACATGCAACTCAACACACAAAATGTTGCTACACGCATGTCGCCACACAAAACTCATCTCACAAAAGTCGCTACATGCATGTCGCCACACGCAACTCAACACACACAACTTGACACATAAAACTCGCCCTAAAACACACACAAGTCTGGTATTGTCCTTCAAAAATAAAAATCTGATTAATAAGCAAACTACAAGAGCAACAAATGTACCATATAGGAAATACGGCAGCTGTCAGTCACATGACCTGTCTATTATGTGTATGTGTGAGCTAATATATACTGCCAGGGGGGAGGGCTTCCTGTTGGCTGGGGATTTATCAGGCTGCCAATAGCAACCAATCACAGCTCAGCTTCTATTTTGCTACAGTTAATTAACCTGAGCTCTGATTGGTTAATATAGGCAACAAAGACATTCTCAGTATAACAAAGCTAATATATGTTGTGAAATGCTTCTATTTGCTTAGTTTTTGCCTTTTAATAATTACATTTCTATCTATTTGTTTTGTGGTTTTTGTGTGCAGAATAAATTTTTGTTAACACATTCTATTTTGCTAACAGCAGTCATTAACCCGGGCGAAGCCGGGTAGTACAGCTAGTTTAAAATAAGTATACAAGTTTGGTACTGCTATAGTCGAGTTGGAGAATCATGTTACCAGGTCATTTTTCCCATATCTTGAATAACACAAAACTAACAACCAAAAAACAATTGGGGTATTGATTTTTGAAGAAGAATAGTCTTTCTTCATGACAATTTCACAGTGACGGTGAAGAGGTATGATACTCTGTCATAAATTGTTTTAAAGTGGTCTGTAAGTGGAGACCCTCACAATTTGATTTGTTTCAAAATAAGGTTTCGCTAGCTACGGAAACTGCTCATACCTGCTAAATGGTTTTGGTGTTTTTATAGTGTGCTTGTATGATCCTTGATCGTGATAATATTTAATCCCCTACATCAGCATTATTCAACCCTCAATTATTAATCCTATTTATGGTCAGTGGATACTGATGACCTATTTGTATGTGTTCAGCGGGCGTCCAACACTCAATACCTAATAATAATAATATGCCCCCGGGCTGCTGATTGGTGAGGCTGCTGGGTACCTGAACCCCACCGATCTTCTAGGATAGGTCATCGTTATTCTCTGACCAGACATCCTCTTTATAAAAGTGGACAGCCAGGACAGAAACTAGTTACATAGACCCCGATTTCACCTCTTCTTTAGATCTGTTTGAGAGGATTTTCCAGCTATTACAACTTGTAGAAATCTTTTTTTTTTTTTTGCTGGAGATCTTTTTCTGACCAATAAATTCGGCCTTTATAAGGAGTTAATTGTCTATAGCAGGCAACACTTTTGTGGCATGTTCGCATGTAGCAGATTTTGCTGTTTATTCTGTTGGAGATTTGCAAAGCGTGAAATCTGCTATGAATTCTGCACAAAGAATTAACACAGATTTTAAAACCCACATTGCTTATCAATTTCAGAGCAGAAAAGCAACATGTACTTGAGAAGTGTCTAATTGTCCTCTGCTTAGCTGATACTGTATTGTGCTTCTGATCTCCTGTATATACTCATCTGAACAGCTCGGTGGCTCAGTAGTTAGCACTGTTGCCTTGCAGCACTGGGGTCCTGGGTTCACATCCTATCAAGGACATCATCTGAAAGGCGTTTGCATGCTCAGTTTGGAGCGTGTGAGTGGAGAGGACACTCAAAGACATACCTGTAGGGAACTTAGATTGTGAGTCCCAATGGGGACAGTGATGATGATGTCTGTTTAGCGCTGCAGAATTAATGGCGCTATATAAGTGAGTAAAATGAATAATACAAATATTAACAATGGTTTTCCCAACAAATAAGCAATGTGGGAACATACCTTTTAGAGCTTCACTCATTTTACCGGCCAATCTAGTGAGATTGTCACGGCTCCTGTACATTATCAAGGGAGTCTCATGCCTGGGTCCCATTAGTGGGACCATGGAGCATTGCCCCCTTATCTATACTGCACCGTGTGCACTAGCCCCTCTCCTTGACCAATGTAGGATCTAGTGGCAGCATAAAATGCTGTAACAACTAAAGAAACTGACTTGATTTACCTTAAATTTCTGACTCTACACACATTTCTGACCGTCATTAGAGAAAGAGGTTATGTACTATCTATTTAAAGGGAACCTGTCAGCAGATTTTGCCGCTAGAAGAGGCGGCCACCGCCTTTCAGGGCTTATCTACAGCATTCTATAATGCTGTAGATAAGCCCCCGGTCCGACCTGCAAGTGATGAAAAATAAGTTATACTCACCCGGGGGTGGTCCGGTCCTATGGGTATCGCAGGTCCGGGTCCCATCTTCATACGATCACGTCCTCTTCTTTGCTTCCTGCCGCGGCTCCTGCACAGGCGCACTTCTCTGTCCTGTTGAGGGCAGAGCACAGTACTGCAGTGCACAGGTGCCAGGCATCTCTGACCTTTGCGGGCCCCTGCCCACTGCAGTACTTTACTCTGCCCTCAACAGGACAGATATTTATTAAGGTATTCTGACAGAATTGTGAAGTAAGGCATCATCTTTGTGTGCTTCCATCCTGTACTAATTGTTGTCCCTTTGTTCTGTAGGAGGGAAGTATATCGCATCCTACAGCAAGAAGGAATAGATCTTCCCCGTTATGCAGTACTTAACAGAGATCCTGACAAGCCAGATGGTAAGTTTACATTTGAAAGAACCTCTGGCAAATACCAAAATTTATCTGTGAAAAACTTGCTTTAGGGTATGTGCACACGTCCGGATTTCTTGCAGAAATTTCCTGAAGAAAACCGGAAATTTTCTGCAAGAAATCCGCATTTTTTTTTTTGCGGTTTTTTTCCGTTTTTTTTCGCGGTTTTTTTTAGCATTCTGCAAGCGTAATTAGCTTGCAGAATGCTAAAGTTTTCCAAGCGATCTGTAGCATCGCTTGGAAAACTGACTGAGAAGTTGGTCACACTTGTCAAACATAGCGTTTGACAAGTGTGACCAACTTTTTACTATAGATGCTGCTTATGCAGCATCTATAGTAAAAGATAGAATGTTTAAAAATAATAAAAAAAATTAAAAAAATGGTTATACTCACCCTCTGCAGACAGCCAATCTCAGCGGCGTCCGTTCCTATAGATGCCGGTGTGGTTCAGGACCTTCGATGACGTCGCGGCTTGTGATTGGTCGCGTGAGTCACATGAGCGGTCACGCGACCAATCACAAGACAGCGACGTCATCACAGGTCCTGAACCACACCATCTATTCTTTAGGAACGGAAGAGAGAGCATGCACGGGAGAGGCGGGAACACTTCGGGGGCCATCAGAGGGTGAGTATATCACTATTTTTTATTTTAATTCTTTTTTTTTTACCAATTATATGGTGCCCAGTCCCTGGAGGAGAGTCTCCTCTCCTCCACCCTGGGTACCAACCGCACATAATCTGCTTACTTCCCGCATGGTGGGCATAGCCCCGTGCGGGAAGTAAGCAGATCAATGCACTCCTAGGTGTGCGGAATCCCCGCAATTCCGCATTTTTAATGAACATGTTGCTTTTTTTTCCGCGATGCGATTTTTTCGCGGAAAAAAATGCAACATTTGCACAAAAAATGCGGAATACCCTGTAAATAATAGGAGGCATATGTAAGCGTTTTTTTCGCGTTTTTATCACGTTTTTATAGCGAAAAAACACGAAAAAAACGCGAAAAATCCTGAACGTGTGCACATGGCCTTAAAGGGAGCTACAACCTGGGTTCTTGCTTGCCTGGAGACAGTGCGGTCCTGATTGCTTGGCAGTCTGGACCAGCGTCATTGTACTGCTATCCTGAATTGTTTGCTTTCCAATTCTAGAATCAGAGGCTACTCTTATAGCAGGGTTTACGAGCTCCATAGCAAAGAGCTTGTAAGTGCTGCAGTCTTTACCAAGAGTTTCCACCTCTGAAAGAGTTCAGAGGTGGTCTTTAACCTAGGCAACAAATAATAAGTTATAGAATTAAAAATCATCTCCATTCTTGAAAAGTTTTTATAACACTTAAAATTTTTGTCATATAAGATGATGAAACAACCCCTTTCATGTGGAAAAACACTTTTTATTTTAGCTGGCAGTGAAAACAGTATGATTACTTCTTTTGGGTAGATGTTTCTGTATATTTCTGCCAGTTTAAGGCTAGTTTCACATTTGCGTTTAAAAACGCAGCGTTTAAAACGCAAACGCAAGTGGTGAAAAAAACGCATGTAAACGCGGCAAAACGCCGCGTTTTTTAGACGCATGCGTTTTCGCATGCGGTAAAAAAAACGCGGCATTTTGCTGCGTTTACATGCGTTTTTTCCTGCGTTTGCGTTTTTGAAACGCATGCTGAGAAGTGTGTGACAGCTGCCAATCATCAAAATCAACAAGAAAACCCACTATAAATAGAAATAGCTAGGGTTAGGGTTAGGATCCCTAGGGTTAGGATTAGGGTTGAGCGACTTTTCCTTTTTTGAGGTCGAGGGTTAGGGTTAGGATTATGGTTGAGCGACTTTTCCTTTTTTGAGGTCGAGTCGGGTTTCGCGAAACCCGACTTTCTCAAAAGTCGAGTCGAGTGAAATCGGCCGATCTTCTTGAAAAGTCGGGGGATCGGCCGAAACACGAAACCCAATGCAAGTCAATGGGAAATCTATATATTTTTATATTTACTTCAGTGCGATATAGCAGAAAAGCCGGTAATTCAATTGCCTGCTTTTCATTTCTCCTGCCTAAACCCGACATGATATGAGACATGGTTTACATACAGTAAACCATGTCATATCCCCCTTTTTTTTTTTGCATATTCCACACTACTAATGTTAGTAGTGTGTATGTGCAAAATTTCGGCGCTGTAGCTATTAAATTTAAGGGTTTAATCACGGAAAAAATTGGCGTGGGCTCCCGCGCAATTTTCTCTGCTAGAGTGGTAAAGCCAGTGACTGAGGGCAGATATTAATAGCCTAGAGAGGGTCCATGGTTATTGGCCCCCCCTGGCTACAAACATCTGCCCCCAGCCACCCCAGAAAAGGCACATCTAGAAGATGAGCCTATTCTGGCACTTGGCCACTCTCTTCCCACTCCCGTGTAGCGGTGGGATATGGGGTAATGAAGGGTTAATGTCACCTTGCTATTGTATTCTTGTTTTTTTTCTATTAAAACGCAAGCAAACGCATGTGCTTAAAAACGCATGCGTTTACATAGACAGCAATACGTTTTTTTGCCGCAAAAAAACGCCTCTAGAAATTACTACATGTTGCATTTCTGCAACCAAACGCAAGCATAGAAACGACGCATGCGTCGTCAAATGCGGCAAAACGCATACAAAAAAAACGCATGCGTTTTTAATGTTAAATATAGGGAAAAAAACGAATGCGTTTTTTTGCGCTAAAACGCAGCGGCAAAAAACGCAAATGTGAAACCAGCCTTATCCTGTAACGCCATTGAAAAAATAATATTCAAAGTGAACACCATATTTATGAAGCCACTGCATTTTTGTTTTAAAGACATTTCCAAAATGTAAAAAAAAAAAAAAAAAAAGACATTGCTTCAGTCACGTTACTATTCACTTGGTCATCAAAGCTTTTGCACAATTCTTATTATTAGAAAATGCAAATTAAGCTCCAGGCCAAGCCCCTATATAACTTTTATTAACTATGGGCTCCCTATTTATGATGCTTGCATGTGCCCCCATGGAAGTAACTTGCCTACAGATCTGATTATCCGGCTGTAATGAGAAATCTCACCCTTTGTTATTTTTAATAAATAAATGTTTATCTGAGATTTTGTTTTTACCAGAGTGTAACCTAGTGGAAGGGGAAGACCAGGTAGAAGTGAATGGAGAGATCTTCCCTAAGCCCTTTGTGGAGAAGCCAGTTAGTGCGGAAGATCACAATGTATATATCTATTACCCAACATCAGCAGGAGGTGGTAGCCAGAGGCTCTTCAGAAAGGTAAGGAGTTGGAAATGTACAAGTTTGAGCTGCTATGGTTTCCGTTATCTCGTCAAAAATGACATAGCAGAACAAATTCAGTTCTCTCTTCTATATTCTCTGTATTTTTTTGCACCATCAACACTTGCCTCTAGTGATGGGCGACTGGTGGAATTCGGCTTTTTGTATCTGACCCAAACTTTTTAAAAAGTTCGGTTCTGGTACCAGAATAGTACCTGAACTTCCACCACAACCCAAAACCCATTGAAAATAATGGATTCCCAAACAGGGTGGCACATGTTAAGGAGCTGAAACTCCTAAACCCTTCATCCAATTTTAATGTGGATGCCCTCAAATGAAAGCTGAAAGTCTGAACTTCAACTGCATCTGAATTGTTTTGTTTAAAATCCATTGTGGTAATGTCTGTAACCAAAATGAGAAAAATGTTGTCTCTGTCCAAATATATATGGACCTAACTGTATGTATACAGATCATTCAATGAGCATTGTTTACTGTGTCTGCCTATGTAAACTGACTGTTAAATGACCGTCGATCAGTAAACATTTACTGATCAGTGGTGGTTTGGTGCCGACATCTATGTAAACTGAATATAATGGGGATAGATTTTCAGATTTTAGATGTTTCCATTCGATTCAGAAAGCAAGGATCTTCAAATTGGCATGGAGTTAAAACACAAGATATGTCGGAAAACTGTAACATTTTACAACGAAGAAGGATTAGTCACATAAAATCCCTTTTAAAGTAATATTTGACATTCAATTTTTCACTAAAGGTACCGTCACATTTAGACGCTGCAGCGATCTAGACAACGATCCCGATCGCTGCAGCGTCGCTGTGTGGTCGTTGGAGAGCTGTCAGACAGCTCTCCAGCGACCAACTATGCGAAGTCCCCTGGTAACCAGGGTAAACATCGGGTTACTAAGCGCAGGGCCGCGCTTAGTAACCCGATGTTTACCCTGGTTACCAGCGTAAACGTAAAAAAAAACAAACACACATACTTACATTCCGGTGTCTGTCCCCCGGCGCTGTGCTTCTCTGCACTGTGTAAGCGCCAGCCGGAAAACACAGCGGTGACGTCACCGCTGTGCTCTGCTTTCCGGCCGGCCGGCGCTGACACAGTGCAGAGAAGCACAGCGCCGGGGGTCAGACACCGGAATGTAAGTATGTAGTGTTTGGGTTTTTTTACGTTTACGCTGGTAACCAGGGTAAACATCGGGTTACTAAGCGCGGCCCTGCACTTAGTAACCCGATGTTTACCCTGGTTACCAGTGAAGACATCGCTGAATCGGCGTCACACACGCCGATTCAGCGATGTCTACGGGAGATCCAGCGACGAAATAAAGTTCTGGCCTTTCTGCTCCGACCAACGATGGCACAGCAGGATCCTGATCGCTGCTGCCTGTCAAACTCAACGATATCGCTAGCCAGGACGCTGCAACGGCACGGATCGCTAGCGATATCGTTCAGTGTGAAGGTACCTTTACCTTTCCCATTCCCAAACACTTTCCAAGGGATTTACATAGAATACAGTCAAGTCTCTAGGACTTTTTTTTTGAGTGATTTTTTTTTTCTTCTGTTCTTACAGTTTTTGTGTTGTGACATTTGTAAAGAAACATAAATTAAGCCATTTCCAAAACTGTTGTTTATTAAAAGCCGCGAAGATAAATTGAGCAATCAGATTTAAAATATAAAAATGTGGATTAAAGGGAGCCTGTCACCCCCAAAATCGATGGTGTGGTAAGCTCACCGTCATCAGGGCTTATCTACAGCATTCTGTAATGCTGTAGATAAGCCGCTGATGTTACCTGAAAGAGGAGAAAAAGACATTAGATTATACTCACCCAGGGGCGGTCCCACTCCGATGGGCGTCTCAGGTCCGGGGCCTCCTATCTTCATTCCATGACGTCCTCTTCTGGTCTTCACGCCGTGGCTCCGGCGCAGGCGTACGTTGTCTGCCCTGTTGAGGGCAGAGCAAAGTACCGCAGTGTGCAGGTGCCGGAAAGGTCAGAGAGGCCCAGCACCCGCGCACTGCAGTACTTTGCTCTGCCCTCAACAGGGCAGACAAGGTACGCCTGCGCCGGAGCCGCGGCGTGAAGACCAGAAGAGGACGTCATGGAATGAAGATGGGCGTCTCAGGTCCGGGGCCTCCTATCGGAGTGGGACCGCCCCTGGGTGAGTATAATCTAACGTCTTTTTCTCCTCTTTTAGGTAACATCGGCGGCTTATCTACAGCATTCCAGAATGCTGTAGATAAGCCCCTAATGACGGTGAGCTTACCTCACCATCGATTTTGGGGGTGACAGGTTCCCTTTAAGATTAAGTATTTATCTTTTGTGACCCATCTCACACCTATTTCCTCATACAATATAAGCTCTTGAGAGCCATGTTTGGATTGGTAATTGGTTACTAAGTAATGTAGTTTGTCTGTATGTGCATCCTGTGAAATATGTTGGTGCTATATAAATATAGACTAATAGTAAGATTGAGCAATGTAGGACACTTGAATTGCTGTGATATTACTTTCATGTCCTATAGTACAATTCTATGTTTATATGTAGTATGGAGTATATATTATTTTCTGTAATGTTCTTCATACAGTTTCTTTACATTGTTGCGTGAAATATGGTGCAATACTTAAAAAGCACCTTTCACCAGATTGATTCACCAGATGTGTTAAACTGGCCACATCATGACTTAGTGGCTGCAGAGCTGAATAAAACCCTTTTTTCCTCCTCTCCGATTGTTCCGATATTAGCTTTCCAAGTTTAGGTTATAATTTATGTTGTAGTTCAACTGGGCATTGCTAGAGATTTGTCTCTGAGGGCTTGTACTTCTTCCACTGCTTGAGGTTGACCAATGATAAGCAGGCGGTGTCATGCAGTGGAGAAAAGAACACTCCCTCCTCACTAATCTCTGCAGCTACTTGTAGAGCTGAGTTATGTATCATTACAAACACTTCCAGACCTCAACTCACAATGCTGTCACTTCTTTCTTCCCCACACTTGACTATAGTAAGATGAGATCTGGAGAGGTAAAATGATAAAATAAAAAAAACTACATTTTACTCAGCTCTGCATCCACTATTCCATGATTTGGCCAGTTTAACATGCTCCAACTGGTGAAAGGTCCTCTTTATGGTTTAGCATTTTATAGAGGTTTTTACATTGGTTATTATTATTATTACAGATTGGCAGTCGTAGCAGTGTGTATTCTCCAGAGAGCAGTGTTAGAAAGACTGGGTCTTATATTTATGAAGAATTCATGCCCACTGATGGCACTGATGTGAAGGTACGAATTCATCCTTACCCCTTGATTATTTTGTTTTCTGCCAGTGATGAAAAACTGAATAATAGTAATGATTCCAGGATTCCGTGTCATTTAGGTGTATACAGTTGGTCCTGATTATGCCCATGCAGAGGCCCGCAAGTCTCCAGCTTTGGATGGGAAAGTGGAGCGTGACAGTGAGGGGAAGGAAATCCGCTATCCAGTCATGTTGACTGCCATGGAAAAGCTGGTCGCACGTAAAGTCTGCTTGGCCTTTAAGGTATTTCAGTATTTCCAATTACCGTATATACTCGTGTATAAGCCGAGATTTTCAGCACATTTTTTGGTGCTGAAAACGCCCTTCTCGGCTTATACAAGAGTCATTGCCGGCGGGGGAGGGGGGCGGTTTGAGGGAGCAGAAGACATCATACTCACCCTCCTAATGTCATCGCTGCATATCAGTCCCTGCATCTCGGGTGTCGGCATCTCTCTTCCTGTCTTCCTTCCTGTGTTGAGCGGTCACGTGGAATATGCACGCGTCTCCACTTCCATAGGTGTGGAGCGCATATTCATTACTTTAATGAGCGGTATCACTGACCGCTCAGCACAGGAAGGAAGACAGGAAGAGAGATGCCGGTTCCCAAGATGTAGGGACTGATATGCAATGCCAGGAGGGTGAGTAGGACTTGGGGAGGGTGAGCCCTGCAGTATTCACCTGTCCCCATTCCACCGCCGCGCTGTTTCTGCTGGGTCCTCTGGCTGTGACGTTCAGGTCAGAGGGCGCAATGATGTGGTTAGTGCATGCCCTCTGCCTGAACAGTCACTGCAGAGAGCCATCGACGCTGAGGAGCAGCAGGCAGCGACGAGAGGTGAGGATGTCTTTTTTTTTTTTATCGCAGCAGCATCATTATATGGGGCATATTTTAATATGGAGCCATCATTAACCTTTGTGCAGCATTATATGGGGCAGGTTTTAATATGGAGCATCTTGTGGGGCCATCATTAACCTTTGTGCATCATTATATGGGGCAGGTTTTAATATGGAGCATCTTATGGGGCCATCATTACCCTTTGTGCAGCATTATATGGGGCGTATTTCTGTATGGAAGATCTTATGGGGCCATCATTAACCTTTGTGCAGCATTATATGGGGCATATCTTTGTATGGAGCATCTTATGGGGCAATATTATCCTTTGTGCAGCATTATATGGGGCATATTTTAATATGGAGCATCTTATGGGCCCAACATTATCCTTTGTGCAGCATTATATGGGGCATATTTTTCTATGGAGCATCTTATGGGGCCATCATTAACCTTTATGGAGCATTATATGGGGCATATTTTTGTATGGAGCATCTTATGGGGCCCATCATTAACCTTTATGGAGCATTATATGGGGCATATTTTTGTATGGAGCATCTTATGGGGCCATCATTAACCTTTATGGAGCATTATATGGGGCATATTTTTGTATGGAGCATCTTATGGGGCCATCATTAACCTTTATGCAGCATTATATGGGCATATTTTTGTATGGAGCATCTTATGGGGCCATCATTAACCTTTATGGAGCATTATATGGGGCATATTTTTGTATGGAGCATCTTATGGGGCCCATCATGAACTTTATGGAGCATCTTATGGGGCGTATTTTGTATGGAGCATCTTATGGGGCTCCTGATTCAATATGGATATTCAAAAACATTTAACCTACTGAACTCAATTAATTTTACTTTTATTGGTATCTATTTTTATTTTTGAAATTTATCAGTAGCTGCCGCATTTCTCACCCTAGGCTTATACTCGAGTCAATAAGTTTTCCCAGTTTTTTGTGGCAAAATTAGGTGCCCGGCTTATACTCTAGTATATACGATATGTTTTTATCAGATGTGATCTGAAAGATTGGAGCAATCACATAAAGATGCCTGATGTCTAAGGGAGTCCAAATGACCATCAGCAAAATAAGAGGGCAGTAGGACAAATTTAGCATCAGGACCCAGGGGCTTTAACCTCCACATCTGACTTTTAGTTACATTTGTCTTGTGTGGCGAGGGGTGTCAAAATTATTAACCCCTCAGGTAGTACACACAATAAATATCTACCGTGAGATTGACTCACTGGGGATGCTCTCTCTTGGTCAAAGAGTAACCGTTGTTTTAATTTTTATTTTGTTTTAATTTGGGCTGTGCAATATACTACGTGGGCTGTGCAATATAATACGTGGGCTGTGCAAAATAATACGTGGCCTGTGCAATATAATACGTGGGCTGTGCAAAATAATACGTGGGCTGTGCAATATAATACGTGGGCTGTGCAATATAATACGTGGGCTGCTATATACTAAGTGGGCTGTGCAATATACTACGTGGGCTATGCAATATAATACGTGGGCTGTGCAATATAATACTTGGGCTCTGCAATATAATACGTGAGCTGCAATGTACTACGTGGGCTGTGCAATGTACTACGTGGGCTGTGCAATGTACTACGTGGGCTGTGCAATGTGCTACGTGGGCTGTGCAATATACTATGTGGGCTGTGTTATACACTACGTGGGCTGTGTTATACACTACATGGGCTGTGTTATATACTGCGTGCATGGGCTGTTATATACTACGTGAGCTGTGTTATATGCTACGTGGGCTGTTATAAACTACATGGCTGTGTTATATGCTATGTGGGCTGTTATACACTCCGTGGGCTGTGCTATATACTCCGTGGCTGTGCTATATACTCCGTGGGCTGTGTTATATACTACGTGGATGTGCTATATACTCTGTTGGCTGTGCTATATACTCCGTGGGCTGTGCTATATACTCCGTGGGCTGTGCTATTTACTACGTGGCCGGCCGCGAACAATCAGCGACAGGCACAGTCCGGCTGCGAATTGGCGCGGGATTTGAACCACGCTTCGCTAATTGGTCGCGGCCAGCTGAATCCTGTGTATTCAATGTATTATTCTAAAATCTTCATAAATAAACTACATACATATTCTAGAATACCCGATGCGTTAGAATCGGGCTACCATCTAGTTCTTAATAATCTCAGTACCCATGTAACATCTGTATTCAGTGAAGACAGATTGTTACATCACTGGGATAGATGACAGTGGCTACTGGTAAGATTCTCTACTGATGGGAGGAGCTCTGCTTCTAACTCCTCCTTCCACCTCCCCTCCACCCTTCTACATAGGTGACAATTGCTACTGATAAGATTCTATCTCGGTAATGTAACAGTCTGTCTTCACTGAACACAGATTTTACCCAGGAATTGAGGATTTTGAAAATTACAGAGGATATCCAGGAGGAAAAAAGGCATGTAGTTGCTAACAGAGGCAAGTACCTGTCTGTTGTACCCGACCACTCCTGCCGGAGATTCAGCTGCTCCCTGTCAACAGAGCAGCAGATTCTCTTCTTGTTGACAGGGCGGGACTAATGATGTCATGCTGATTGACAGCTGGCTTCCCCCAATTAGGCAGCAGAGGGATGGCTGTCAGTAGTCCCACCTGTCAACAGGAAGATAAACTGTCGCTCTGTGGATGTGACGTCAGCGGAAGTCTGTGACGGCGGAGAATGCCGCCTGGCACAACAGGCAGGTAGCTAGCAACTACCTGCCTGTTAGTGCTTTTTTAAAAGCCACGGATATCTCCTTTTATGATCAGACCTGGCAGAGAAAAAATAGCAGATTTTTCTGATAAGATATATTACAAAGTTGCTTATTTTCATGTGTACTATTGATATATGAAATAAAGATGACACTGATGGTAACTACACCAGTTATGCAATGTATAGGTAGCTTGTAAGTTAAAGAGTTATATTCCCATCTATACACAGACTATGCCATAATTTTCCAATAGACATAGGCCCTACCATTGGCACCCACATTTAATCTGGAGAATGGGCTCTTATTCCTTACAGATATCAGTAGATCGGGTCGCTCAGGATTTTTTTTAACTTTTTATAGGGCTTTGTTCCGCAGATAGACTCATGTTCCATTGGTGGGACCCCCAACTATTATAAATTCATTATGCAGCTTATGGATGCCATAAATGTAACAGCAGTTCATCTAAAGCTGAATATATTTCTGTTTTCAGCAAACTGTCTGCGGCTTCGACCTGCTGAGAGCCAATGGTCACTCTTTTGTTTGTGATGTCAATGGTTTCAGTTTTGTGAAGAACTCTATGAAGTACTATGATGACTGTGCCAAAATACTGGGGTAGGTTTCTAGCTTTCTGACTATATGAGCTGGTATTGAAAACTGCAAGCTTCATACAACATTGTGTATTTTGCACAAAGAAGGATCTGAGTACAGTCATTGAAAAATATCATTACAAGCTACTGCTTTATTGCCTCCAATGATTACACTGCTAAGTGTTAAGCAGAACGCTCTGGTCAGGGGTTTAATTCAGTGAAATTCACAAACCTGCCTTTAAACTCTGTCCTCTGATATTTCGGCACATAGACAATACTATTATCAATGTGAAAATATTTGACACCAGTGATGTCTATAAACAGTGATTTTTGTATAGACCGTCACAACATTAAGATTATATAATGTCTCTACTTAAATGTGTTATGGATATTCTGTGTAATAATGCTGAGATTTCTGGAAATGTGTGTCTAGGCATAACCAGAAATGGAGAGAATGTGTGCACTATAATTAAGAAAAGCAACAAACACCTTTTTATGTTCTTTATTTTAGGAATATAATAATGAGGGAACTTGCTCCACAGTTCCACATTCCATGGTCCATCCCAACAGAGGCAGAGGATATACCTATTGTACCAACTACATCTGGCACAATGTGAGTAGCATGATACTTGTCGTTGGTTTGGTTTGGCTATAGTTAGCCAGGATTTTATTCAACTTATTTCACAAAATGTAACACAAAATTAGTCTTGTTCATGGTTTGTGTGGATAAAGAACCCCCATACACATTACAAAACAATTTGCTAAATCTGCCTTATTTGGCTGAGCCGTCTTATGTATATGGAGAACTGTCGACTCATTGGAAGATGAGGTTGGAGGAAAGTTGGATGGGGCATATTACTTTTCAAGAGGTAAACTGTCAAGAGATGTCTGATAGCAGCTTTCTCCCATCTCCCCTTTGAGAACACCACATAAATGGTGGTACCAGTAATAGCTGTTGGCCGACTGTATGAGGACCTTAACTCTTCTATATATAAAGACTCTCAATGAGTTCTGAGATGGGGGTATTCCAGTGTCTAGTAGATGGAGTCCATCTAGGTGGAGATGTCACCTGGCTAAGGATAGGCCACCCATGTCTAAGCTGACAACAATTGCATTTGTTCACATATAGTCGTGAAGCAAGAAGCCTTGAGCTCTGAAAAGAAGAATACAAATGCTATCATGGTCAGAGATTTTGAGAAAAGGAATTTTTTTGGTAAATCTGTCTGGCTCTGTTTGCTTCGCAGTTTGACAAGTTTAGAAAATGTGGATAACAGCTACTGGAATAATATGACTCATTTTAGTTTTTGGGCACCATATAATCCTTGCGACGTAAGTGTGCTAATTGTTTTGAATGTAATGTTTACTTTATGCATTATTCAGGATGGAGTTGCGATGTGTAATTGCAATAATTCGTCACGGGGATAGGACACCGAAGCAGAAGATGAAGATGGAGGTTCGACATGCTAGGTAACGGCAAAATGGCTGCTTTTATTTGTCTTGCAAGCTATGGTTTTCCTTTTCTTGTACATGCAATGATGGCTTTTTGTAACTTAGGACATGGGCATTTTAGGATTACTGAAGAAACTATGGGCAGCAGAGAAGTAGCTCTTTGCATGCAGGGAAATACTCATACTTGACCTACCTTGTATTTTTCTTTGCTTTTAGATTCTTTGCGTTATTTGAACATCATGATGGTTACAAAACAGGAAAGCTAAAACTAAAGAAGCCCGAACAACTTCAGGTATGTTAGTTATTAGAAAACATATCAGTATTCTGTATAATCTACAGAACTATAATTCTTTGTGTATACTAAGCAGAGATATTGTTTGCAGCAGGATTTCAATAGAGGATGTCTCCACATACTTTACTGGCCTGTTTTTGGTCAGCATAATATAGTGATATTAACCCAAAGAGCACAGAAAATATTGTGCATGTTGGCTCTTAGTAGCAATCAAAGAATTCATGTGTCTCATACCTATCTAAATGTAGAATAAAGCTTACACAAGTCCCTGTAATTCCATCCCCTCATAGTCAGTGTATTTTAATGTTTTAAAACAAATGTCATTTTCAATTATTATTATTTTTTTAATAATAACCCTTTCAAAAGCAAAGTAGGAGAACAGTACCAGGACCGACTGAGGACATAGGGGCACTGTCACGATCCATTTTTTGGGATTTGTTGCAGATCTGGTTTCCCTCAGTTCAAAACCCTTTTCCTTTCAGGTCATCAGGGGTTAATGCAGTTTCCCGGGTGGCATGCTGGTGTATTGCATTGCATTGCTGCTGGGTCAGCTTATGTGGTTGGTGACCACTCTGGTGGGTGGTGACCACACCCTGGTGTCTCTTTCCGTCTGGTGACCGACCAATTGTTAGGTTGTGTCACACTACTGCAGTCACATCGTGACAGGCACTTCTAATGTTTTGCACTTCTTTTTTTAATGTGCTATGTAAACTGGTTTGTGAAACTGGACATTTATGAAGTACAACTTTTTTTTTGTAGGGGTTTTGGTGGGGAGGTATCATGGCCATGCACTGGTACTGAGCAGACTTGTGTATGTGTAAAATCTTGCGAAAACTATCCCCTTGACCCGATGAATCAATCTCTGCCTGCTACGGAGGGTGAAAGCCAACAGATGTGAGGTGGGTTACTAGCTGTGGAGGCTGAGAAACCTGGGGACCGCAAAGAGGCCTCGGCATCGGACTTGTTAAGGGGAAGCAGCGGCCATATTGGAAGTCTGGGACCAGCGTGCAGAGCGAGACCACAGAGGAGGCATCGAGGAGGATGCATATCTCCATACTCGCCGCAGCAGAGAAGATACTGAAAGTCTCAGGGCTCGGGAAAAGTGTGGCTGGAGAGTAAACAAGCATCCAAAGCAGCCAGCAGGAAAACTGCAGAGTGTGCTCTCCTGAGTCCTGAAGCCCTCAGCGTTCTATTGCTGCAATCTGTGTGAGACTCTGTGAGGAAGCCATAGAGAAGGAAAGTGTTCCTGGTGCAGCTCAGGCAGTGACTATAAGGCTGCTATGACCTGTAGTAAAAATATGGGTCAGGGAGATGGGGGACAGTGTACTGGCTTCCAAGATGGTGCCCGTGTGTCTAGTGCAAGGAGGCAAAAAGATGTGTCAGGAGACATTGCAGCAAGATTGGGAAAATTTGCACATGGAGGGCATTTTGGTACATCTGGTCCAGAAAGGTCAGGATCGCATGTACAGGGAGCACAGAATATAATGCCAACAGGATTCCACATTTCAGCCCTACTGGTGGAAGGAGAGTGTGATGATACCCTGATTCTGACCCAATTTGTTTGAACATCTTCAAATGTGGGGAAATCTCCAAGGGAAAGGACTCTAGTCCTAGTGAAACACACCTGGGGGTGTCCCCCTCCCTTCTGGACGTATTTAATGTCATAACCAAAAATAACACCAATCTGGTCTCCTTGACGGGCCAGGTAGGCTGCATTTAAGAAACTATCGCCATTATCCGGCATGACGTCTAATAACTGCTGGAACGTGCTACGTCAGTTAAGGGGAGAGTGGTGTTGCTGGAAGATGCTCCCCAACCACCATCCATGGCGATATTCAAAATTATTCCCAGGAGGTGGCATCTCTCCGAGCCAAAGTGCAACAATGTCAGGCTGGTTTGTGAAACTGGACCTTTGTAGTAGAACTATTAGCTTGTATTATTAGAAGACCCCCGGGGATAGAGGGTTTTAAGTATGGGACCAAAGAAGAAAAGATTGCTCTATATGCTGATGACCTATTATTACTTATTATTAATAACTACTACTCAACTTCTCAATTTCAGCACTTCTGAGGCTGGGCACTGGATGAGGCCTAGGAAGCAATATCAATAGTATTAAAATACTTGGGTGGGGGGGAACAATTTACTGGAGATACTGGAAACACACAAATATATAGGTAGTCCGAGTATATCCCCTACCTGGTCACTGGTTCATAAAATTTGGAGGACATGTAAAAGACTGTTTGGGATGACAGACTGCTCAAAGTACACTCTTATCTGGAATACCTTTTAATCTAGAGAAGTTGCGGAGATTGGAGGGATTTGGAGAATGTAAGAATCGGGGATTGAACATGTGCATCAGTTTTACTCTGATAACCATCTAAAGTTGTTCGAACAGCTGAAACAGGAGTTTAATTTGCGTAATATATGAATTCTTTAAATTCTACCATATACATTTGTATAATCTATATCCTGGTTGCTGCATTCACTCTCATTCACCGCCCTTGCATTAACTTTTTACACTCCATTCATATCGGCCCCTCTGTCCTTTCCTCTCCTATGTATAGAACTCACGCTCTGTTCACATTGCTTAACAGCGCAGATCCATTCAGTCCTACCATCCAACACAAGAGACGCTCTCACAAATCACTTAACCATCTGCTCACTCTTTCTATCCTCCTCCTCCTAGTCGCAGGAGACATCTCCCCCAACCCTGGCCCCACATGTTATAGCAAGTCTAACCTCCCAACTGCTACACTCAGAAACCCCTCTAACCTTATTAATATCCCATGCATGCCTTCTACCTCTTTCAGTTGTGCCCTTTGGAATTCTCGCTCTGTGTGTAATAAACTGTCCTTCATCCATGACTTCTTCCTTTCTAATTCTCTTAACCTCCTGGCTCTTACTGAAACCTGGATCCAGCAGTCAGACACCACCGCTGCTGCTGCTCGTTCATATGGTGGACTACGCTTTTCTCATACCCCAAGATTGGACAACAGAGCAGGTGGAGGCGTTGGTCTGCTCCTATCAACCAAATGTACCTTCCAAGTTATCCCCCAAGTACCCTCACTTGTTTTCCCTTCCTTTTGAAGTCCATGCTGTCAGACTCTACATCCCCTTCTCCATGCGAGTGGCGGTGGTGTATCATCCTCCTGGCCCCTCTCATCAGTTCCTGGATCACTTTGCCACCTGGCTTCCACGCTTTCTCTCCTGTGACATCCCCACCCTCATCATGGATGATTTCAACATCGCCATTGCTTTTCCCCTCTCCCCATCTGCTTCTCACCTTTTAACTCTAACCTCCTCTTTCGGCCTCTCGCAGCATGCTAACTCTCCAACGCATCAAGACTGAAACTCCCTCGACTTGGTCTTCTCCCGGCTTTGCTCAATGGACGATTTCACAAACTCCTCTCTCCCGCTCTCTGACCACAACCTTCTTTCATTCTCTATCAAGAACTGCCATCCCGCTCAGGTCACCCCCACTTTCCACGCTTATAGAAAGAAACAGACCATTAACACCCAGAAACTTATTAAGAGCTTGCAATCCTCTTTGGCCCCTATCTCCTCCATCTCATGTCCTGATTCTGCACTGAAGCATTACAATGAAACCCTGCAAATTGCCCTGGATGAAATTGCACCTCCTATACATAGAGCAACTCGGCACAGTCGGCGACAACCGTGGCACTCGCTGCAAACACGTTTCCTGCAGCGGTGCTCCAGGTTCGCCGAACGTCGGTGGAGAAAATCTAATCTACCCGAAGATTTCATGCATTATAAGTTCATGCTTAAAACATACAACTCTGCCCTTCACCTCTGCAAACAAACCTATTTTAACACCCTCATCACTTCACTGTCCAATAACCCTAAACGTCTCTTTGACACTTTTCATTCCCTACTCAACCCAAGAGTTCAAGCCCCAACCACGGATCTCCGCGCTGACGATCTGGTCAATTTTTTCAAAGAAAAAATTGACCACATCCGACAGGAAATTATCTCCCAATCCCTTCATACCATGCACTGTCCTCCCTCCCCCACTGCATCTAGTTCACTCGCTGACTTTGAACCAGTTACAGAAGAAGAAGTAATCAGGCTCCTTGCATCTTCTCGCCCGACCACTTGCACCAGTGACTCCATTCCGTCACATCTCCTCCAGTCCCTTTCCCCGGCTGTCACCTCTCACCTAACAAAAATATTCAACTTCTCCCTCTCTTCCGGTATCTTTCCCTCCTCATTTAAGCATGCCATCATACATCCATTACTTAAAGGGAACCTGTCACCCCCCCAGGCGTTTTTAGCTAAAAGAGCCACCTTGTGCAGCAGTAATGCTGCATTATGACAAGGTGGCTCTTTTAGTTCTGGGTGCTGTAACTGCCGAAATAATCAGTTTTGTAATTTGTCCTAAATACCTTTTCTTCAGTCAAGGAGGCAGGCCTTTCCCCCCTGCTGCAGACGCCACACAGCCGTCACTCAAATCTTCTTGGCGCCGGGCGCCGCCTCCTCACCGCTGTTTTGAAATGAGCCGGCGCCTGCGCTCTTTTCTCCTGCCTTGGGCAGGCGCGGTGACTGAGAAAAACATATGGTTGTGAAACCACAAAAAGGCGACCAAAAGACAGTCCATATATATAAAAATGTAAATGCTTTATTTCATATACAAAGTAATAAGGACATACAGCCAACAGGCAAGGGAATAGCATGCAATACAAGTATCCATCAATTGACAACGGTAAAAACATGCAAGGTGTGCACACATACAGGAACCCACTCAATATAGATAATAAATATAGATCAAAATCAATCCCTCTGCGCAAAATTGCAATAAGGGAGTAGGTGTCTGAGAAAATTCAAAACAGCTCACAGGGTATATAACGCTCTGAAAGACAGGGCAACCACACAATTAAATAGATAGGAGGAAAAAAAAAAAATTATTAATAACAACTATACCTAAAGGGTGAGCAGGCACCGGAGTACAGGTTTCTGGAATGTGTGCACACACCTGTATTTATTATCTATATTGAGTGGGTTCCTGTATGTGTGCACACCTTGCATGTTTTTACCGTTGTCAATTGATGGATACTTGTATTGCATGCTATTCCCTTGCCTGTTGGCTGTATGTCCTTATTACTTTGTATATGAAATAAAGCATTTGCATTTTTATATATATGGACTGTCTTTTGGTCGCCTTTTTGTGGTTTCACAACCATATGTTTTTCTCTGTTATTTAGCGACTAGTCCGTACTATGTAGTTCTTTTTATATGGCTGGCGAGATATTAATATGACTTAATTTTATGTTTCTTGATATCTACGTATTCGCCATGCTGATCTTGTTTGCAAATATTTTTTCTGTTTAGGCGCGGTGACTGGTGCGGCCGCCCTGCTTGTGAATCCCAGCCCCGCAGTGTCTTCTGATTTATTCTCACTGCGGGGCTGGGATTCACAGGCAGGGCGGCCGCACAGGCGCAGTCAGCTAGACTGCATATGAGGACAGACGGGCAGCGCTCACTGCGCCTGCCCAGGGCAGGAGAAAAGAGCGCAGGCGCCGGCTCATTTCAAAACAGCGGTGAGGAGGCGGTGCCCGGCGCCAAGAAGATTTGAGTGACGGCTGTGCGGCGTCTGCAGCAGGGGGGAAAGGCCTGCCTCCTTGACTGAAGAAAAGGTATTTAGGACAAATTACAAAACTGATTATTTCGGCAGTTACAGCACCCAGAACTAAAAGAGCCACCTTGTCAGAATGCAGCATTACTGCTGCACAAGGTGGCTCTTTTAGTTAAAAACGCCTGAGGGGGGTGACAGGTTCCCTTTAAAAAACCATCCCTCGATCAAAACTGTGCCGCTAACTATAGACCTGTCTCTAATCTTCTCTTCATCTCTAAACTCCTCGAACCCCTGGTCCACTCCCGTCTTATCTACTATCTCTCAGATAACTCTCTTCTCGACCCTCTTCAATCTGGTTTACGCGCTTTACAGTCTTCTGAAACTGCCCTCACTAAAGTCTCTAATGATATAATGATCTACTAACAGCTAAATCTAATGGTCATTACTCCATGCTAATTCTCTTGGATCTCTCCTCAGCATTCAATATTGTGGATCATCAGCTTCTCACTATGCTACACTCCATCGGCCTCAAGGACACCGTTCTCTCTTGGTTCTCCTCCTATCTCTCTGACCACTCCTTCACTGTGTCTTATGCTGGTTCCTCTTCCTCTCACCTTTCCCTTACTGTTGGGGTTCCTCAAGGATCAGTCCTAGGCCCCCTCCTCTTCTCTTTGCATACTGCCCCTATTGGATAAACAATGAGTAGATTTGGTTTCCAGTACCATCTCTATGCTGATGACACCCAATTATACACTTCTTCTCCTGATATCACGCCTGCCTTTTTAGAAAACACCAGTGATTGTCTTACCCCTGTCTCTAACATCATGTCCTCCCTCTATCTGAAACTGAACCTGTCAAAAACTGAACTCCTTGTGTTCTCTCCCTCTACTAACCTACCTTTGCCTGACATTGCCATCTCCGTGTGTGGTTCCACCATTACTCCCAAGCAACATGCCCGCTGCCTTGGAGTCATACTTACATAGTTATTAAGGTTGAAGGAAGACTTTAAGTCCATCTAGTTCAACCCATAGCCTAACCTAACATGCCCTAACATGTTGATCCAGAGGAAGGCAAAAAACACCCATGTGGCAAAGAGTAAGCTCCACATTGGGGGAAAAAAATTCCTTCCCGACTCCACATACGGCAATCAGACTAATTCCTTGGATCAACGCCCTATCAAGGAATCTAGTATATATAACCTGTAACATTATACTTTTCCAGAAAGGCATCCAGTCCCCTCTTAAATTTAAGTAATGAATCACTCATTACAACATCATACGGCAGATAGTTCCATAGTCTCACTGCTCTTACAGTAAAGAATCCGCGTCTGTTATTATGATTAAACCTTCTTTCCTCCAGATGTAGAGGATGTCCCCTTGTTCCTGTCTCAGGTCTATGATTAAAAAGATCATCAGAAAGGTCTTTGTACTGTCCCCTCATATATTTATACATTAAAATAAGATCACCCCTTAGCCTTCATTTTTCCAAACTAAATAGCCCCAAGTGTAATAACCTATCTTGATATTGCAGACCCCCAGTCCTCTAATAACCTTGGTCGCTCTTCTCTGCACCCGCTCCAGTTCAGCTATGTCTTTCTTATACACCGGAGACCAGAACTGTGCACAGTATTCTAAGTGTGGTCCAACTAGTGACTTGTATAGAGGTAAAATTATGTTCTCCTCATGAGTATCTATGCCTCTTTTAATGCATCCCATTATTTTATTTGCCTTTTGTAGCAGCTGCCTGACACTGACCACTAAATGTGAGTTTGTCATCCACCCATACACCCAGGTCTTTTTCATTGACGGTTTTGCCCAGAGTTTTAGAATTAAGCACATAGTTATACATCTTATTACTCCTACCCAAGTGCATGACTTTACATTTATCCCCATTAAAGCTCATTTGCCATTTGTCAGCCCAAGCTTCTAGTTTACATAAATCATCCTGTAATATAAAAATGTCCTCCTCTGTATTGATTACCCTGCAGAGTTTAGTGTCATCTGCAAATATTGAAATTCTGCTCTGTATGCCCCCTACAAGGTCATTAATAAATATGTTAAAAAGAAGAGGGTCCAATACTGACCCCTGTGGTACCTCACTGCTAACCGTGACCCAGTCCGAGTGTGCTACATTAATAACCACCCTTTGTTTCCTATCCCTGAGCCAGCTCTCAACCCACTTACACATATTTTCCCCTATCCCCATTATTCTCATTTTATGTATCAACCTTTTGTGTGGCACCATATCAAAAGCTTTTGAAAAGTCCATATACACTATGTCCACTTCGTTCCCTTGGTCCAGTCCAAAACTTACCTCTTCATAGAAATTGATCAGATTTGACTGACAGGAACGGTCCCTAGTAAACCCATGTTGATTGGGTCATGAGGTTATTCCTCCTCAGATACTCCAGTATAGCATCCCTTAGAATGCCCTCCAGGACTTTACCCACAGTAGAGGTTAAGCTTACTGGCCTATAATTTCCGAGTTCAGTTTTTGTCCCCTTTTTGCATATTGGCACCACATTTGCTATACGCCAGTCCTGTGGTACAGACCCTTGTACTCTTTTACTTGATTCCGAGCTTTCATTCACCCTCCACATCCGATCACTGGCTCCCTCTTATCTGCATCTCAAAAACATATCTAGAATTTGCCATTACACTGGTTACCCATCCACTCCAGAATCCAGTACAAAACTATTACCCTCATCCACAAAGCACTCCATGGCTCAGCACCACCCTACATCTCCCTGGTCTCAGTCTACCACCCTACCCGTGCCCTCCGCTCCACTAATGACCTCAGGTTAGCATCCTCAATCAGAACCTCCCACTCCCGTCTCCAAGACTTTTCACGTGCTGCACCAATTCTTTGGAATGCACTATCCAGGTTAATACGATTAGTCCCCAATCCCCACAGTATTAAGAGTGCCCTAAAAAAGCATTTGTTCAAACTGGCCTACCGCCTCTATGTATTAACCTAACTATCCCAGTGTGGCCCATTCAAAAAACTTAAACCATAATCTGGTTCCTTGCATCATGTTCTCATACACTTTATGCAGTTAATAGCCCTCTGTGTCTGTACTTTTGCATATTTAGGCTGTTAACTGGTTCATGCAGCTTTACATGAACACCTGGTCCTTACACTATGGCTGGTCCAAATAACGAAAGCAATTGTTACCATCCACCTCTCGTGTCTCCCCTTTTCCTCATAGTTTGTAAGCTTGCGAGCAGGGCCCTCATTCCTCTTGGTATCTGTTTTGAACTGTGATTATTGTTATGCTGTAATGTCTAATGTCTGTACAAATCCCCTCTATAATTGTAAAGCGCTGCGGAATATGTTGGTGCTATATAAATAAAATTATTATTCTTATTCTTGCAACTACTTTCAATACGGGCTCAGGAAGCCATCCCTTAACTTTATCCTCTAATATACCAAAAAAGGAAATGGACACCAAGCTAAGAATAACAGTTTATTGAAAACCATAAAAATAGCAGAAAACTGCACAAATAGGAATCTAAGTAACAACAAAATAATAAACACAAATAATTGAGAAAGGCAACACTAGTGCCGCATACAGACTACAACCTGCTGAGTAGTAAAGTAATAGGGAATGAGCAGAAGGTGTGCCACATAGTAACTAGTAAATGCATGTAAATGCTAGAAAACATTTTATGATGGCACACATCCGAAGTGAATCCAACTGCAACATAATACTAACTCATATACACAAGGCAGGTACCGGGGGAGAAAAGAGAGTATATATATAAGTGACTGGAAAACAAGGTACTGCATGTAAATTATGATGTGGCAGAGGAATCCTATATTGCAATATTACTATAGGCTCCCCCCGAGGAAGCAATATATGCGAAACGCGCGTCGGGGCTCCTCTTTCCGCATACTCTCACCGGGTGGGATTCCACGTGTACCTACAACTCTCTTATTTATTGTAAGTATATATGGCTGGTCTTATATGTGATTATAGGAATCCCTTTCCTGGTATATTTGCACACATGTGCTATAGTAATATTGCAATATAGGATTCCTCTGCCACATCATAATTTACATGCAGTACCTTGTTTTCCAGTCACTTATATATATACTCTCTTTTCTCCCCCGGTACCTGCCTTGTGTATATGAGTTAGTATTATGTTGCAGTTGGATTCACTTCGGATGTGTGCCATCATAAAATGTTTTCTAGCATTTACATGCATTTACTAGTTACTATGTGGCACACCTTCTGCTCATTCCCTATTACTTTACTACTCAGCAGGTTGTAGTCTGTATGCGGCACTAGTGTTGCCTTTCTCAATTATTTGTGTTTATTATTTTGTTGTTACTTAGATTATTTGTGCAGTTTTCTGCTATTTTTATGGTTTTCAATAAACTGTTATTCTTAGCTTGGTGTCCATTTCCTTTTTTGGTATATCATATATTTTGATGGTGGAGCATTTAATTTGAAGTACCCTTCATATAGGTTGATTTATCCTCTAATAGGCTGTTAGACTTCATAGTAAAAGCAAAATCAACTAATGGACTCACCTCTCTTCTTCACAACTCATTGTTAAAGATTTTGGGTGACCCATTGGCTCAGGTTTGGAGGATGTGGGTAACATTTCTACAGAGGAATGGGAAGAGGTGCTGGAATCTTCAGGGTTACTTTCAATAAACACAGTACAGAGAAGGTATCAGCTGTTTCTAGTTCATAGAGTTTATAGGACCCCCAAAGTAATGTATAGAATGGGCCCTAAAGATTGATGACTGTTGTCCGTGTTGCAGGGAAGAAAATGCAGACTTGATGCACATGTTTTTGACATACCTGAGACTGGTGGGGCTTTGGAAGGGTGGGTGGGGGTTGGTAGATTAATAGCAGAAGTGTTTAATATTCAAACCACGCTTTGTGCGAAAATCTGTGTGTTAGGATTAACAGGGAAGGTGGAAGAATCTCCACAGGTACAGTTACCTAATGATAAAATACTTTACCAGCCTAGAAAATCTATAGCCTCACACTGGCTGGCAACCAGACCTCCCTGCGTAGAAGAAGTGGGCCAAGCTCTCAACTCTACTATTTTAATGGAAAAAAAGGTTTATATAAAGAGGGGAGCAGTTGGTAAATGTGCTAAAGTATGGGGAGACTGGATTAGGCGTGCAGCTGTGGTTTCCGAGGAGCTGGCTAGAGATGTCTTATTTAATTTGCACTTTCCCAGCATCTATTGGTCTTGTGTATGCAAGTTAGGTGCACACTGCACCCGAGAACCGTTGAGTTTTGTTTCCTGCCCAGTAGCTGTCCAACAGTAATACAGATAAAATACATTGTGTCATCAGTATCAAGCATGGATCCATTTACAGTATAATGGTAATTTGGATCAAAATTGAGAATATTTTCCAATATTTATTATTTATGTGAAGTCTGAAATCCCATGTTATTTAAAACAGGAAGTGCTTGATATTGCAAGACTGCTGCTGGCTGAGCTGGGAACACATAATGATTGTGAGATCGAGGAGAGGAAATCTAAACTGGAACAGCTGAAAACTGTGCTGGAAATGTAAGTGAAATATTTATACCGAAAATCAGTTAGGAGCCAATCTGATATAGAGCATCCAAGGCCTGCAGATGGCTGCACAGTCCTATATTTGCACTGCTTGCAGATGAACAGAATGTTCATTCCTCTTTAAAAAAATTAATATGTTGGATCTAATCTGATTATTCTTAAAAGCGTAACTGTTGTTTTAATTTTTATTAAATAATTATATAGAGCAAGTCTTTCAAATATAAATTCTAAATGAAATTCAAAAGAAAACTTTTCAAAAACCTTCTAGAAGATGTTCCCCTATGCTGTTTCTGAAGCAAATTCGTATTCAGCTCCACACACACTGAAGGGTGGGGCAGAGCCTAATCAGCATGCGCGCTCGTGGCTGCTTCCCATGTACTGTATGTCCGTGCATCTGCAGGTTACCTCAGTTTTCGGCACAGTGCTGATTTCTGTCAGTTCTTTGTTGTTGGCAGACAGCTCTTCTGTTAGCTGGTTCCTGTGTGCTCAATGATGTCAACAGTTTTCCTCAGTGTATAACACAGACACACAAGACAATCACCTGACAGGGAAGAAGGAGCTCAGTAACATCCGCTCAGGAGCCAGCAGTTAACAGAATAACACTGTGATGTGCCGATGTCAGTGAACTCACAGGAATAAGCTGACAGGCAGAGAAGCAGTGTGGTAACACTGAGGGGAAGTGCCGATGTCACTGAACTCACGGGAGCCAGCTAACAGGCAGAGAAGCAGTGTGGTAACACTGAGGTGAAGTGCCGATGTCACTGAACTCACGGGAGCCAGCTAACAGGCAGAGAAGCAATGTGGTAACACTGAGGGGAAGTGCCGATGTCACTGAACTCACGGGAGCCAGCTAACAGGCAGAGAAGCAGTGTGGTAACACTGAGGGGAAGTGCCGATGTCACTGAACTCACAGGAACCAGCTGACAGGCAGAGGAGCAGTGTGGTAACACTGAGGGGAAGCGCCGATGTCACTGAACTCACAGGAACCAGCTAACAGGCAGAGAAGCAATGTGGTAACACTGAGGTGAAGTGCCGATGTCACTGAACTCACAGGAATAAGCTGACAGGCAGAGAAGCAGTGTGGTAACACTGAGGGGAAGTGCCGATGTCACTGAGCTGCTTCTGCCCTGTCAGGTGATTTTCCTGTGTGTCTGTGCTATACACTGAGGAAAACTGCTGACATAACTGAGCACATCGGAACCCGCTGACAGAGGAGCTGTCTGACGACAACCACAAACTGACAGAGCTCAGCACAGTGCACTGTGTGAGGTAGCCTGCTGATGCACTGACATACAGTGCATGGGATCCAGCCAGGAGCGTGCACGCTGTGTAGGCTCTATCAACACACTTAGAAAGCCATATTGAGTGTGTGTGGAGTTAAATGCGGAATTGCTTCAGAAACAGCATAGGGGACATATTCTAGAGGGTTTTTGAAAGGTTTTCTTTTGGATTTCTTTTATAAGGTGTATTTGAAAGATCATTAAAATGGCTTGCTCTACATTTAGATAACAATTAAAATGACAACTACGCTTTAAATTCCAACATGTGCTGTGTTTATGTATAGTTTACCGAAAATAATGTATTACCAAGGGCATCATGGCAATGGTGGTTTTTCACAAAACCCTTTCTTTCAGTAATTTTTGCTTCAGCTAGAACCTTCTTGATCTTTAGAGTACATGGTTGCGGCAGGATGGGTACCAGAAATTTCCAGTACAACCCTTGGCTGCTGGTGCCTAATCCTCCCTAAAGACTGAGGAGTAAATACAAGAGGTTAAAAGAACTTGATTAACCAGCTGCACCTACAGCCTCCATCCACAGACCTGAAGATAACGTGTCAATGCTAAACAAACTTATCTTGCCCATTAGCTTGTGTGAACACAAAATTTCTTGAGACAATTTGTTTTACTTTTTCAGAATTTGTAATAAGGAATACTCCTTTTATTTGTCACTAACTACAAAACTGAAGTAAAATAATGTAAATACGGTAAATAAAATGACGTGAATTTATAGGAGAGAACTTAAAATTGTATTTCACAAATAAATGTAAGTTGTTTTATAAATTTGTCACATCTTCGGATAAGTTGATCTAACTTTACACCATGTATTAGTTGGCTTACTTTGTGCAGGAATTAGCATAAAATATTTTGGGTCACATTTTTGGATTTCAAGCCAGACCCCCTAACCAAGAAAACTGCACCCTCTTTCAAATAGATCAAGCTCTCTTTTTGAGTGAGACAGAAAAAATACCTAAGGGTGTGTGTCCACGTTCAGGATTGCATCAGGATTTGGTCAGGATTTTCCATCAGTATTTGTAAGCCAAAACCAGGAGTGGGTGATAAATACAGAAGTGGTGCATATGTTTCTATTATACTTTTCCTCTAATTGTTCCACTCCTGGTTTTGGCTTACAAATACTGATGGAAAATCCTGACCAAATCCTGATGCAATCCTGACCGTGGAAACATACCCTAAGGGTATGTGTCCACGTTCAGGATTGCATCAGGATTTGGTCAGGATTTTATGCAGGTAAAATCCTGACTAAATCTGCACCTGACATCACTGGCAGGTCACCTGCGTTGTTCCAGCATTGTAGGGACATGCTGCGTACTGAAAAGACGCGCCGCATGTCCGTTTCCGCGGGTATGCCGCATGCGTCTTTTAATGTATAGTGGAGACGGGATTTCATGAAATCCCCTCCACTATGCTGTAACATCTGGACGCTGCGTGTTTGACACTGCGGCTCTACGCAGCGTCAAACACGCAGCATTTCCTGAACGTGGAAACATACCCTAAGACACATAATAGATGTGGTACAAGGCATGTAAAAGTTGTTTTTTTAACCCCCTTCACACCACAGCCCTTTTTCGCTTTTGCGTTTTTGTTTTTCGCTCCCCTCCTTCCCAGAGCCATAACTTTTTTATTTTTCCATCAATATGGCCATGTGATGGCTTATTTTTTGCGGGACGAGTTGTACTTTTGAACACCACCATTGGTTTTACCATGTCCTGTACTAGAAAACGGGAAAAAAATTCCAAGTGCGGTGAAATTGCAAAAAAAAAGTGCAATCCCACACTTATTTTTTGATTGGCTTTTTTGCTAGGTTCACTAAATGCTAAAACTGACCTGTCATTATGATTCTCCAGGTCCTTACGAGTTCATAGACACCTAACATGTCTAGGTTATTTTTTATGTAAGTGGTGAAAAAATTCATCTTCTGAGATCTCGGGATGATATCTCGTTGCCGAGATCTCAATCTGAGCATGCATTTCACAAAATGCCGGCAGAGCTCCCCTGCACCACAGAGCACCGCCGAACCTGCCTGAGAAGGGAGTGTGATCAATTGCCCTGCATCGGCAGACCCGGACTGCCGCAGAATCGCCCGACTCCTGCTGCCGCCACACTACTTGTAAGTATATTCCGACTATAAGACGCACCCCCATTTTCCCCAAAAATTTTTTGGGAAAAAAGTGTTTCTTATAGTCCGAAAAATACGGTAATACAAAGAGGCATGGCGGGAAGGAAAAATGTTATTTTTTTTCACCTAAATGTCGCTAGCTTCTGAACAGGCCACCATAGTCGGCCGGCTCTAAGGCCGTTATTTGGCCGTGAATTGCCATGGCAAACATCAGGACCACACAATCATAATCTCAGGGTGTCAATAGGGTTAAAGAAGGAGCCCCCACACTCTGTTAACCATTTAGATGCTGTAGTCTCTATTGACAGCAGAATCTAAGGGGTTAAAATCCATGGGTGGTGCCAACACCAATCAAATTTAATACAGCAAAGTGTCCATTCAGCTTAGTAAATCTTCCCCAGTGTGTTGCATTTACATAGCACAACTGCCTGTTTCCAAAGCTAGCCACTAAAATATTGACAACGTATGTATATAAGCGGCGGAAACAATTTGAAGTTTGCACAAAATCAGCAAATTTAAATATACCAATGTTTAGGGTTGATTCACACGCTGCAGATTTTGTTGCAGAAATGTCTGCAGCTCTCCCATTCTTCTGACTTGCACAAATTGTTCAGCTTGCTGCAAAAACAATTCTATTTAGAGGAATTTAACTGATTTTCAAGTCACAGAAATGTCTGCAGCAGCATCTATTTTCTGTAAATCCAACCTTAAGAGGCTTTCCAAGAAAAAATAAATAAAACACTTCCTATTCCCTGATATTCCGGACAGTGATTGAGTTCATAAGTCAATTTAGAAGAGTTCAGGAGAAGGAAGATAAGGGCTGCAAACACTGCTGGCAGAACAAGCTCACTGACTGATTCACGTTTTTTTATATACTGTTACAGGATTGTGGCATCTGAGTTGGTATAAAATGAACCGACTCCAACAATATATGATTAAATTGGGTACAGTAGTTCAGTCCAGGATCCACTAAAGCCTGAGATGGAAGGCCAGGAATATCGATCCATCTTTTCCATGCAGCTTAAAACGTCCTCAAACATTTAACATGTTCGTCCCAATTCAAATATTTGCAGTGTTTTTTAAGTCACTTTCCTTTTTTTGTCTTGTGGTATTATTTGCCATTGTTTGTGCCAAATTCATCAAAATGGATCATGAAATTCATTAATTTGGAGCAGTCAAAAATGGGCTTTTTTCCTGTTTTGAACAGTTCTTGCAATAAAAGTTGGAAAAAATGCACCAAAATTCTGGTGTACTCTAAAGCATACCAGAATGGGACTGGAGTGAAGTTGCACCAAATTTTGCAACATTTTAAAAAGTTGCCGTTGATCAATTCCTCTTTTCTCCCACGGGGAGAAACCTTCCAGTCTGAAGATTTCTGGTATATCAGGGTTAACCCAGACAGGAGTAAACGGAGTATAACTCTACACCTGTAAAAATGCCCACACCATCGCCATGAGAGTAAATGACAGTCCTAACTTAGGCCGTGGTCACACTTGCGAGTGTGATGCGAGAAACTCGCGCGAGTCTCTGGCATCAATACCCGGCACTGCTGCCAGCACTCGGGACCGGAGCGTGCGGCTGCATGTATTTCTATACAGCTGAACACTCCGGTCCCGAGTGCCGGGTATTGATGCCAGAGACTCGCGCGAGTTTCTCGCATCACACTCACAAGTGTGACCCAGGCCATAGCCAGATTTCTGGATGAGCCCAGCTCCAGAGTTGCTGTTGGCGGTGATCTGCTCACTCGCCTGGTCTCAAACTTGCCAACAGCACTCAGTCCCTTGCTATCACCCCAGCCTCTCACTTGTTGTAGCTCAGGTGCAATAAAATAAAGCCAAGGATTTGGAGTCGCTAAGCCTCCAGATTCCTTCTCCCTCTTCAACTTTTTTAGCCTTATTTTTAAGAACTGTTTTTTTCCCAAGTCAGTTCTCTAAAACCTCTCTGAGCTTTATGACCAGTTTGAGAAGGAATTGAGATTGGGGAATTGTGAAGAATGTACAGGAGTTGAGGCATCATAATCATTTTGATAAGATTACTTCTACATGCTGAGGAGAGAGGCAGCATACACCACGCAGTTACTTTCGTGTAAATCTGGAGCCACTGCTTTATTAGTTTATTGGAGATGTAGTCCATCATAGGATTCACTGTTGGCTCCTTCCGCGTTCAGCTTTGTCCAGGACTAAAATCCTGAAGATATAGCAATTTAATCTTTCCACTAGTTTTCCGCATAATGACAAACTTACTGACACATAATATGATGTTTATACCTCGCTGCTGAGGCATAAACTAAATACTTATATATTTGTTAATTATAAACTATATTCCATGTATTACCAAATTGATCGATCTACAACTAAATAATTAACAGATTCCACTTCTTAAATAAAATATTACCTTTAATTCTTTTGAGAAAATAGTAAAGTTTATTGTATAGTTGGAGTATGTTAGGTAATGATTTGCTCTCTATAGGGCAGTTTGTTAATATGTGTAATGTACCACACACCCATTGGGGTCACCTTTGTATAAATATGACCTCTAGTGCCACTTCACTTGGATGGTAGTAGGCTAGGCTTGGCTCAAGCACTATGAGTTATAAGAGGAGGTAACGGTAAGCTAAAAGTGAAAGTCTCTCACATTCTCTCCTGGTCTTTGCTGTTTGTCTGCAGCGCTGATATCACATTGACAGCACTGCAGGAAATCAGCACAGATTAGCTTCAGTAATGTTGACGTGACAATACTGCTGCAGCCAAACTGCAGAGAGCTTTGGGAAGGTTATAGCTATCAGAGCCTGTAATATAAAGTTTCCCGAAAGGTGACAATTCATTTAATAATGGAAGGAGTTATGTTTTTTGGGTCACAAAACTGTTTATAATATTCCTATTTTATTTTACATTTTTTTTCTGCTGCATGGCTTTTTTAGGCCTTTTTTTGTCAATTTGCCAATCTTAGTAAGCAGTTCTCGTATAATTCTGTGTGATTTTCTGTACTAGTTTACCTAGGGTCTCCATGTTGCTCTCAAGGGTATGGCCCCAACAAAAAAAAATAGGGCTTGTCGACAATAGTCACATTTGAGTTACCGCAATTGTAATTGGTGCTCATGTTGCTTTATGTATGTGAAATAGAGAAGCCCCGTAGAGTTTCTGACATAGGGTCCATTTTGTTAATAGAAGTCCCTAGTTACTGCCATTACTGTAGCTGTAGTAATGACCCTGAGATGATCAGAGGTCACCAGTATCTGATCACAGCGGTGTTATAGCTGGCTGCAGCATGCAGATGCAGATCATCATCCTACCGCTGCTTGATACATCCAACATCATTGTATTGTATAAGTAGCAGCAGTGGAACCTCATGTGAGCGTTTCTTCTGGCTTCTCACATTCTTTGATGGTTGCAAGAGCGAATCAGTAACTTGAGGATGGGTGGTGGACAATTTGACACTTTGATTGTCTAGGGTCCAGAAGTTTATGATCTCAGTTGTTCATTTACTCTAGCATCACCTGAAACATCTCGCAGTGTAGTAGCAATGAGCATCCATGATACAACAGTGTCATCCCACACTATCAACGAGGTCTAATTGCTACAAAGATGTGAGTGCCCTGCATTAGTAATAACGTTATCGCAGTGCCTGGTTTCAAAGATGGATGACTTTTACTGAATGCCTGTAAGCTTTACTTTTTCTATAGGTGCCCTTTATTTCATTTTCTAGGTATGGACATTTCTCTGGCATTAATAGGAAGGTTCAGTTGACATATTTGCCCCATGGGCATCCAAAGCCATCCAGTGAGGATGAAGGTAAGAGCATGGGGGCATTATTTTTCTTGATTATCAGAGTAGGATTTGATGAACGTTCAGTTGTTTCATGTTTTGTCCTCCCTTTTGCCCCATTTGTGGTTCCTCTGCTTCATCCAAGACAATCTCTAGGTATTAGAAAAATCCTTTAAAAAATAAAAAATAAATAAAAAATGTGTATATCTATAAAGTGTAATGAACACATCCGTGTTTGGCTGGCCCAGTTGGGACAGTAATGCACAGACCAGCTGCGGATGTCCAGTCTCTGTAGATGCCTATGAGGCTGTCTAGTTTGGATCAGCAGATCCCCGGCTAGTGCACGACTCATGGTCTGTGAAACATGGTCCAGCCTTAACCTGTGGTTAGGAAGCAGATTGCCAGACCCCTTAATGTACACCCTCATTAGTGCAGTGCTGCTGAATGCTGCTGAATTTATCACTATAAATGCTGAGAAACGCTAATGACTAACAGCGTATGGTAGACAAGAAAATATTTGTGTTTTCTGCATGGCTGAAATTGCTGTGATGATTCTTTGACTTTCTCACGCAGATGCCCGCAAGGATTGCCCTTCTCTGCTGCTGGTTTTGAAATGGGGTGGTGAACTTACTCCAGCCGGGCGAGTGCAAGCAGAAGAGCTTGGACGGGCATTTCGATGTATGTACCCTGGAGGGCAAGGTATGTTGTTTTTGCCTTTTCTCTGCTGCTGGTAACTTCTCACTTTCCTGATTGGGAAATGTTACTTTTACTAAATGCAGCTGAGCTCATCTACATTGAAAATAGTAACACTTCTATTACACACGTCTCCCATCTTTGCATGCTCCCTGGACTCTAGCAGGGCTGTGAATATTCTTTACATTACTGCTTGTGCTGAATTTTGCATGGAAGCATCAACATATTAACCCTTTATAGCTATGTGTTATGTTACCACTCATGAGCGTTTGGGTCACATGTGTCCATATAGGGTTGGTGTGTTGAAGCCATCCTGACAGCTCCGGAGAAAGCAGTAATGTGAATGATGGTTACAGTATATTGCTAAAATAGTAACGGTGGCCATGGTTCATGGTTGACAACCGTTGAGCAGAGGATCGTTATGGCTAAGCAGTTACTGAGTGGCTGTAGCGAGACCTATTTCTTCTGGAGGAGTGGTCATGTGCATACCTGTTTTATAAAGTGGGCATTGCCTGGCATTTAATATTAACTATGCCAGCTGGCAGTCCCCACAAGGAGAATCATTACTGTCTTACAAACCTTCTCACCCAGCCAACGAGTACCCTGCTCTGCACTGACCGGGGGCAAGAACCCTCTCAACAACGATAGGTGGCACTAGCAAGGCACCGCTATTGCATGTTTTCCAATGAGAATGGATCTATTACTTTACGCCATCTGGCCCTTTCTGCAAGGAGAAGCATCACTCCTGTAACAAAACCTTTTATTATTAGCAATAAAGAACTAATTTATCTATCTTTTTTGAAAGTACAATGCCTATTTAATAATTTTCTCTGCTGTTTTCTTCATTTTTCTCTCATCCTTATCAATTATTTGCACACATTATTACTTACTAATATCCTTTACACAAATTAGTAAATATATTGCTCATTGGTGCCATGAACACAGTTCTTCTGCATAGTTTTACTTTGGTGAAATATTGATAAACGATAAAACCTGAAGACCCTGGTCACAATATCTGTGCATAGTGAAAAAGCTGTGCCTTCCATGCTTATACCTAAATCCATACATATGCATACATTTCTAGTCTGACGTAATGGCACAGTCTACTGTGTCAGGCTAAAAAGCCAGGCATCAGCGGAAAGGAAGTCCAGCAGAGTCCAAAGTTTTTTCGTAGACTCTGTTTGCCTCAGTCAAGTGAATGGCTGCGGTGGTTGGAACGTCTGAATACCATTTCCCGGTTGATCAGACTGAAAAATTTAACGGAGTGCTCAGCGTGTGTGCTGCCGTGGCATTTTAACCTTTTAATAGCCTAAGAAATGCTTTATGTTTGAAAGTATTTTTTTCTTGTGATTTTACTGTTGTTCTTCCTCACTTTTACTAATAGCTGTAGAGTATACATTATCTTACAACATTCTACCACTGTAGGTTTAGTAGCTTATTCTGTAATATACCTTTTCATTATATCTGATTAGTTATACCGTGCAATTACCTTAGTGCCTCCATTTGTGTAACCCTTTTGTACTTTATGTTCTTTCAACCCATCATTCTAGTGAATGGTAACATCACGGCTTTGGGCTGTTGTTCCCCTGTAGATTTTGGTAAGAACAATGAATGGCGGTGTGATTTGCACAGTCCCTATAACTGCATCGGGGAAATCCGGTCCCTCCAACTAAACAGTGTATGGTGTATACTGTGCCATACAACTAATTTATGCTTATTAGATTTAACCATTTCCTCTTAACTTGGTGGTTGTATTTGTATCCTATTGATGATGCTGAGACATCATGAGTCAGATTTCAGCATGCAAGGTGACGTATTGGACCAGTATACTTCATTTCTTGCAAAATTTCATCTTCTGTGTATAATTTTTTTAGGAAGAAATAATCTCTAACACTTTTATTAGGTGTTAAAATAAAAGCAGTTTAGTTAAAGGGTTTGTCCGGTCCAAATCGATAAGTCCACGGTCACTCTGTGTGACTGGAGACTTATGAATCCCCCCAGTGCACGCATTGTGTATGTATGAGATATACATATTCCCAGCCAGAGCCTGACTAGTGGGCGTGGCCTTGCCCCATACATTTTTAAAAGCAAGGCCACGCCCTCTAGTCAGCCACACCCTCTAGTCAGCTACGCCCACTGGACGGCCACATCACTAGTTGGGGCGCGGCCTCGCTCCATACAAATGGGTGAGGTCGCGCTCACTAGACAGGCTCTGGCTTGGAGTATGTATAACACATACATACTCTCTGGTCCCGGCTCATAAACCGGCGAATCACTGTGTGACTGCAGACTTACCAATTTGGACCAGACAGCCCCTTTAAACACTGTGTATATTAACTTTCTATGATTTGTTGTTGGGACAAACAAGAACATTTCCCCTTTGCCATACCCCTACTTAGAAAAAGCCCCCCAAAAAGCATAGAACTGCCTTAAGAGGGAGGCAGTTAACTCTTTAAAAGTCAATTTTTTTTCTCTGTTTCGATCCGAAACGTACCTTTGAGTACTACTGACCCGCTACTTATTTTTGCAGTGTTGGATGCTTTTTAGCTCTGCTTCATTAGGGCACAGCTATCAATGCTTGCATGTGAGCTACTTGGTCGCAAGAGAGGTCGTGTAAAATTAGCCTCCTGTCCCTACAGAGACTCTGGCTTTTCTCAGTGACCTAAGAGAATTGTCCAAGGTTTTTAAAAAATTGTTTCAAAGCCAGGAATGGATAAAATAACTGTTACATACCCCATTAATGCTGCTTATTCACCCACCCCCCTGACTTTGTTAAAGGGATTGTCAACTATGTGTACTGTTTAAAATAAATAGCACCGCAAAGCCTAATCGTAACAAAAAATACACACTTACCTACCCATGCCCCACTTCTCCTCTGTCCGAAGCGGTCACGTGCTGTCCCCTGCTGGAAGAAGAAGCGGTAGGGGACCCAGGTGGTGGTGCCTGAAGTGGCCGAGGATCCGTAAGAATGTGTTAGTTATTTATTTTTTATGGCAAAAGTTGGTGTCAACAGCTGTTCTGCTCTGCTGACGTGCAATCCACGTGCAAGTGACCACTGCAGCCAATCTCTCATCTGAACAGTGGTGTCTGCTTGTTCAACACAAGATTGTTGAAGATGGTTATTGACTGTCGCTGTCACATGGGCATGATCAGCACTTCATGCCTGTATGACAGTTACCAAAGAACAGTGGGACCATAGAAGTGGCAGAGGTGTTTCTGGCAACTATTCGTTATTTTATTATTTTATCGCATTCCATATTTTTAATTGCTGTTAATTTTTAGTTATTCTGGACAACCCATTTAAACCCCCAACTCTGCTTGTTCAGTTTGGCCACTGCACAAGCCAAAAAAATGTCCGTGCGTGAAAACCTGATTCCTTTACAGCAACAATGCAATGATTTTATACTAAACTGCCGGGTTATGGGGTTTGTAACAAGTATATTAAACCAGATGACATTGAGACAATCTTTCGGTAGTTTTCTACCACTCTGATATTGCATAAAAACATGAGGATACGGTAAATTTGTGATCTGGAAATACTGCATTTTACCACCCGAAGTGGTTTTATTACCAGAAATAAAAGTAGAATGTGTACTGTAAATTTTCAAATTCCTTTTGCTTGATCAAACGTAATTAGGCTTTGTTCACACTCGTGTCCTGTCTTCTGTTTGTATTGAAAGACACATCACTGTGCTCCTACTGTCATACCATGGATTCTAATGGACACAATTGACTTCTAATTGAGTCTTTCTGGGTTCTGTCTAGAGTTCCCTCGTTTTGACAGTGTAGTGATAGATACTTCTGAGCTACTCCAAACAGAAGGGATGCGTAGCAGTGTGAACATAGCTCTTGTTTGTCTTTACCTGAAACTTCTTGCAATCCATTGACATGTTTGTGATTTTGCTTTTGTTTGTCTAACCATGACATGTAAGATGTCAAACTATTGCTTGATTATTAGTTGAAAGCTTTCTAAAATATTGGCTACGATTCTTTTCTATGCATATAACCCTTTGCCCAACTGTTATTGGCTATAGCTAAGACCCGCGCTGTTGACATGTCTCCGCTATGGTTACAATACTGGGACCACAGCAGCGATGGAAAGCTGGCGCTGGACCCAGAGAGGGCGAGTACCTGATGAGTTTATTTTATGCACATTACATAATTTGGGGACCATTTTATTGAATGTGGACATCCCCTTTAGACTTCCAATTAAATCAGAGACACCTGTAAACGTTTTTAGAAACTTTAACAATACGACATTAATTTCAACAAACCTGAATCCTTGAGTAGTATAGACGTTAGGGTAATTTCTCTAGTGGATGAAGGTCATGAAGGGTTTAATCCATACATGATGTCTCTCTCCATTGTTGCCTGTGCCAGAAAGGTAAACACTATTGGCCGACTGCGTTCTAACCCCTCTTCCCTCTTCGTGCCCCGCTCTGATCTAGACGGGACATAGAGATGGATATATGGCTATGATTAAGGTTAAGGAATGACCCTGATCACTAAGGCCTCATTCACATATCAGGGTTTGTTTCACGTGAGCTGTCATACTATAGTCTTTGGGGCTATTCACAATGCAGTTTTTTTATTCTTTTTTTAAATATAGACTTGATTTGTCTGCAAATAGAACCATTCAGGTGACTGGGTCTGTTAAATGTCAATATAGACAGCATGCAGATGACATCAATTTTCTTTGACTGGTTTCTAGTTATGTTTTGCATAAAACTGGTGAAATATGAATGGCAAAGACAGAAGTAGGGACCAAAAACGGATAAATGTTGGATCCAGCACACTGATTAACATAAGCCCATTTTTTTTTTTGTTGACAAGAAAAAAAATAAACTGTAAATCTTCTAAAACTGTATTAAAATGAATGTGCATAGAAAAGATGTTGATTCATGTACCCACAGGAGCCAGGTGAATCTGTGACTTAAATGGGCATGTTCACCTCTGAGGACCATTTTTCATACATCTACTGTATATGAGTTACAGTACATTCACAATTTTGCTGATTGCTGCTTGAATTTTCGAGATTGTTTAGGAAGATGTTCATAAGAACTCAACACATTCCATACTGGGAGATGTCCGCTCCAAAGTGCCATGTGACTGTGGACTGTCATAAATGGTGCTTACACCAGGATGACAGCTTCTGGATGTAATCAAGACTGTTCTATAGACAAATGGGTAAAGGATTCAAACACAAAATTTAACATTAAATGAGTGAATTTAATTTACCTGTTAGAACTTTATTTACCCTACTAGGACTTGCATCTTGGATCTTCAATAAGAGATTGTTGGGGTCCTACACTGCAGTATTCTGCACAGGCCACCAAACAATGCATGGCTCTGTGGTGTCCGGCTCTGTTACTGAAATCTGGTTACTGACGAAGCAGATATCAGCTGGTAGGTGGAGGTGCCGCGTTTCAGATCCCCACCAAACTCATAGGATAGGTCATCAATCTGTACATTTCAGCCATCACTCTCTTTGTGGTACTCTTCATACAGTTACACAAACCTACTGAACTTTTATACATTATTTGCTCTCCCAGCCACTGACTGTTATGATACATTACAGGAGATTATGCAGGCTTTCCAGGCTGCGGACTACTACGACTACACAGTACCTACCGCCATGACCTCAAGATTTATGCATCTGATGAAGGAAGGGTGCAAATGACTGCTGCTGCTTTTGCCAAGGTAGAATGTCATACAAAATGCTGGGTGTAGTTTTTGATGGGAGGTGTGTTCATTTTTACATCTATTAGTTTGAGTAAAACTTTATAATTAAGGTGATATTATTAACCTTTCTTTCATGTTTTTGGTTAAAAAAAATGTTCTATGAAACTCAGTCTTGTAAAAAAAAAATGTTTAAATTGTTGTATTTTGTGAGATATTGATAAAAAGCTTATTTTTCAAAGGGGGTGTACTTATGCCAAGCACTGTATCTGTTATAGAAAAAACATGTAGTAGTGATAATGGCATTCTGAAATGTATATACAAAACATATATACACACATTTATGTATGTGCTAATATTATTGAATATAATTTATATATTATAATGGTAATATATATTATGTTATATTATATACATACACGTACACACACACACAGTAATATATATAGTAGTCATGGCTGAAAGTGTTGGTACCCTTGAAATTGATTCAGAAAATGAAGTATTTCTCCCAGAAAATTATTGCAATTGCACAGGTTTTGTTATACACATATTTACAGTGGGGGAAATAAGCATTTGATCTTTTGCTGATTTTGTAAGTTTGCCCACTGACAAAGACATGAACAGTCTATCATTTTAAGGGTAGGTTAATTTTAACATTGAGAGATAGAATATCAAAAATAAAATCCAGAAAATCACATTGTATAAATTATATAAACTTATTTGCATTTTGCAGTGAGAAATAAGTATTTGATCCCTTTGGCAAACAAAACTTAATACTTGGTGGCAAAACCCTTGTTGGTAAGCACAGCAGTCAGACATTTTTGTAGTTGATGATGAGGTTTGCGCACATGTCAGGAGGAATTTTGGTTCACTCCTCTTTGCAGTTCATCTCTAAATCATTAAGGTTTTGAGGCTGTCGCTTGGCAACTCGGAGCTTCAACTCCCTCCATAACTTTTCTATGGGATTAAGGTCTGGAGACTGGCTGGGTCACTCCATGACCTTAATGTGCTTCTTTTTGAGCCACTCCTTTGTTGCCTTGACTGTATGTTTTGGGTCATTGCCTTGTGGACGACCCAGCCACGACCCATTTTTAATGTCGTGGCAGAGGGAAGGAGGTTGTCACACAGGATTTTACAGTACATGGCTCCATCCATTCTCCCATTGATGAGGCCCTTAGTGAGAAACATCCCAAAACCATAATGTTTCCACCTCCATGCTTGACCGTGGGGACAGTGTTCTTTGGGTCATAGTCAGCATTTCTCTTCCTCCAAACATGGCGAGTTGAGTTAATGCCAAAGACCTCAATTTTTGTCTCATCTTACCTCAGCACCTTTTCCCAATCCCTCACAGAATCATCTAGGTGTTCATTGGCAAACTTCAGACAGGCCTGCACATGTGCCTTCTTGAGCAGGGGGATCTTGCGGGCACTGCAGGATTTTAAACCTTTACCGCAAAATGTATTACCAATAGTTTTCTTGGTGACTGTGGTCCCAGCTGCCTTGAGATCATTTACCAAGTTCCCCCGTGTAGTTTTAGGCTGATCTCTCACCTGCCTCATGATCAAGGATACCCAATGAGGGGAAATTTTGCATGGTGTCCCAGATCGATGTCTTTTGACAGTCAGTTTGTATTTCTTCCATTTTCTTACTATTGCACCAACAGTTGTCTCCTTCTCACCCAGCGTTCTTATGGTTTTGTAGCTCATTCCAGCTTTGTGCAGGTCTATGATCTTGTCCCTGAAACAGATAATCGTGCGCACAACCAGAAGAGGTGCTCGAGTAGGTTCTCAAATCATCAATATGTATCCAAAAACTCAACTTAAGTAAACAAGTGGTGGTTTATTATTGTCCACTGTAGTAGTAAAACATTTCGGTCTTACTTCAGACCTTCTTCAGTTACTACATAAAGGTTACAAATACAAAAGAAAAATTGGTAAACTAAGCAAAGTATATACAAATATCAAGAGAAAAATATGGTCAATTTTGGCAGGAATTTAGAAAGTAGTAATATGCTTCGATTTCTGCGCAGCCTAGACTTATATGGTAATGTGATGAACAAAAACTGATAGCGGGAAAAATAGTGAACTAAATTGTGTCAGAAAGAAAGACAATAGTGGGGATATAGTCACAGATACCAGTTAACAGTGCATCTATTGGGCTGAATCAACTGATAGGTTCAATATCGTAAAGCTTGATCTGAGGAAATCCATAGAGTAAACATACCAGTCTATCTATCCGTCAAGCTCGAGGTAGGTAGAAATCTGGTTCAAAAGGACGTAATAATATGAGTACCCCATTGTCAGGCGTATAGAAGTGGTATTCAGGTGATTATCAGTCTGCCCGGTGACTAACCTGCGCTTCAGGTGGAGACAGGTGTGGCGTGCCCCAGTGGCGTGTCTGGACGTGGGGTCCACCGCTCGTCCTGACGGGGGCAGGTTCCGGTGTCTAAGCGCGGTAAAGCAGGATCGCTGTGCTGCAAAGTGGGCGTGACGTCACCGGATACTAACGGACGTGCGTTCCAGGGTGAAAATACTGCGTTCCACCTGCTCATTATGCATTCCACTGCACTCCATGTGATAGGGAAAGAGGAGGGAACTAGGTAGTATTGTGATGTGCCCGTGATAGTAGAGTCTGGAGGAGGAGTTTTCTAATATAGACGGCTCTGGGAGGAAAGAAAGGAGAAAGAAAATATATTATAATCAACATACTGACATAGCAACTGAGATCCAAAAAGAACACCATTAATAACGTCAGCCAGATGAGTTATACAGATAGTACAGGTATACGTATGACAAATTATTTTAACAGGTTTAAGCAAAAATATATAACGTAATAAATTATAAATAGATAGATTACAGCAAAATGTTTACTCGACACAATTCAGTTCACATATATAAACAAAGGCACCGCATATCTGAAGACATCCTAAATAAATGATAGTAGATCATACCCCCAATTCAGGCCTTTGGGGGAAAGGGTATCCAGGGTGTGGATCCAAAAGGCCTCCCTCCGCTTAAGTTGTTTGATGCGGTCACCACCCCTCCAAGTGTGGTACTTGTTCCAGGATTTTAAATTTGAGTTGGGCTACTCTATGTCCCGTAGTAATAAAATGTTGGGGGATGGGGAGCAATGTGTTCTTGCACCGAAAAGTGCTTTTATGTTTGGAGATACGGTCCTTTACAGCCTGAGTTGTCTCCCCCACATATAAAAAGCCACAAGGACATTTGATAAGGTATACAGCAAAGGAGGTATCACATGCAAAGAAACCACGAATCTTATAACTTTTGCCAGTATAGGGAAGTTGAATGTGTTGGCCTTTTTGTACATTACTGCATTGGGTACAGTTTAAGCAGGGAAATGTGCCCGTTTTAGCATTCTGTATGAACTGTTGTCTTTTGATAGGCTTGTCACTCCCTATATCGGCTGTAACATCTGGATGCTGCAGATTGGAAGCTGCGGCTGTACGCAGCATCCCATCCGCAGCAAATACGCCACATGGAAGCATACCCTAAGACAGCGGTCTTTAATGCAGGTAACGAGTTGATTAGGAGCATCTAACTGGTCTGTAGGAGCCAGAACCCTTAATGGTTGGTTGGGGATGAAATACTTATTTCTCATTACAAAATGCAAATAAATTTATAGAATTTATGCAATGTGATTTTCTGGATTTTATTTTTGATATTCTATCTCTCAATGTTAAAATTAACCACCCTTAAAATTATAGACTGTTCATTATAGATTCTGGTGCCAATATACATTGTAAAGCGTTGAGACTAGCAATGATATAAGTAATATCTAATTGTATTAAGGGACAGTAAATGGAAATTATTATTTAGTTATATTAGTATTGTGTTTCAGTTATATAGTATAGCTTGAGCCAGCGTGGACAAGAGAGTAAATAGCCAGCATGGTGGCTCAGTGTTAACACTGTTGCTTTGCAGCGCTGGGGTCCTGGGTTCAAATCTAACAAAGGAGGACATCTGCAAGGAATCTGTATGTTCTCCCTGTGTTTGCGTGGGTTTCCTCCAGGTTCTCTGGTTTCCTCCCACATTTCAAAAACATCCTGATAGGGAACCTAGATTGTGAGCCCCAATGGAGACAGTGATACTGATGTCTATAAACACCTGTAGAGTTAATAGTGTTATAAGCAAGGAAAATAAATATTAGATCTCTCATAGGTTGGATGGACTCTTTAGGCTAATTGCACACGTCCGGAATTGCCACGGAAATTTCCGCGGCAGTTCCGGAACTCTCTGCCACGGAAAAAAAGCATGCGGAATTGGCATGCGTTTTCCCGCTAAATACTAGCGTTTTGCAAGCGTAATCAGCTTGCAGAATGCTAGCGTTTTCCAAGCGATCTGTAGCATCGCTTGGAAAACTGATTGACAGGTTGGTCACACTTATCAAACATAGTGTTTGACAAGTGTGACCAACTTTTTACTATTGATGCTGCCTATGCAGCATCAATAGTAAAAAGATATTATGTTAAAAGTAAAAAAATAAAAAAACGTGATATTCTCACCTTCCGGCGTCCTAGGCAGCCTTTCCCGCTCCTGGCGATGCTCCGGTCCCAGTAACGCTTTGCAGCAATGACCCCAGATGACGTAGCGGTCTCGCGAGACCGCACGTCATCACTGGTCATTCTCGCAATGCATTATTGGGAATGGAAGCATCGTGAGGAGCCGGAACGCTGCGAGGGACGCCGGAAGGTGAGAATATCACGATTTATCATTTTAATTCTTTTTTTTTAATTTTTTTTTAATTTAACAATTATATGGTTCCCAGGGCCTGGAGGATTGTCTCCTCTCCTCCACCCTGGGTACCAACCGCACATGATCGGCTTACTTCCCGCATGGTGGGCATAGCCTCATGTGGAAAGTAAGCGGATCAGTGCATTCCTATGTGTGTGGAATCCCTGCGATTCCGCACAAAGAATGAACATGCTGCGTTTTTTTTCCGGAATGCGATTCCGCCGCGGAAAAAAAACGCAACATGTGCACAAAAATTGCGGATTGCATTCTAATAAATAGGATGCTTAATGTATGTGGGTTTTTTCCCGGTTTTATCGCCTTTTTATAGCAAAAAAAACGCGAAAATTCCTGAAAGTGTGCACATAGCCTTAGCGTTGCAACTTTATGCCATCATTGTTAATATGAAATATAAACATTTTTGTCTTTTCTGTAGTAGCTAGTTAGACCCTGCTTAGCTAATAATGTGCAATTAATGTAAGTGTGGTGGCTTGATAATTTAATTGCCTTTGCTGCTACAGTTTACTGATGAATAGGACATTGGTTTTGATATCAGGGATACAATCTAATGACATACAGGGACAATAATTTATCATCATTATAATGTCACACCAGTCAGTATCCAGCAATAAATATTATTTCTCTATCCCTTCTTTGGGGGATACAGGAACCATGGGTGTATGCTGCTGCCACTAGAAGGCTGACACTATGCACAAAAAAGTTAGCTCATCCTCTGCAGTGTACACCCCACCGACTGGCACTAAGTTAATCAGTTTAGTGTCAGTAGGAGGTAGACACGTGTCAGTAGGAGGTAGACACGGGTCTTTCATTAGACCCATCTCTACCTCAGTGTGCGGCGTTTCTTTTCAGGAGGGATACAGTTTGAATAGTAACTACTGTACTCCCACAAAGAGACTGAGTACGGCGTGTACTGCCACCCCGTATCCTCATACGTCTGTTCGGCAGGACCCCAGCCCCTAACACAGAAGCGTGTTCAGGTGATCCAGTCCTGCCTCCGTCTCCCACCCACTCGCCCACTGGAGCTTGTCTGTCTGAGGAGACGCGGACGAACGCAGAATTTTCGGACGTTCAGCTTTCCTGGAGGGAGGTACTTTTCCTAAAGATAAGGGCCATCCTTTTGTCCCTCCGTCACTGGGAAAGGCTTCTCAGGGGTGTGCCAATCAGAGTTCAGATGGACAATGCCACGGCGTTGGCATATATCAATCACCAGGGAGGGACTCGGGAGTACCTTGGCAATGGCCGAGGTAGCCAAGATTCTCCTGGGCAGAGGCGACTGTTCCGGCGATATCCGCAGTGCATATTCCCAGCGTGGACAACTTGGCCGCCGATTTTCTCAGCCGCGAGGTTCTCGTGGCAGGGGAATGGTCCCTGCATCAGATTTGCCTTCGATGGGGAACTCCGGATGTGGACCTCATGGTGTCCAGGCTGAACAGGAACATTTCACGGTTCGTCTCCAGGTCCCGCGATCCTCTTGCATTGGGTGCCAACGCTCTGGCCATTCCCTGGTCGCAGTTCATGCTCCCCTATGTTTCCTCCCCTTCCCTTTCTTCCCAGGCTGCTGAAGAAGATCAAGGTGGAGGGGGTGCTGATCATACTGATTGCACCGGTTTGGCCCAGAAGGTTTTGGTTCTCAGACATGGTCAACCTTCTCGTGGACACCCCCTGGAGGCTCCCAAGGACCGATCTGCCACCAGAATTCTCGGTCGCTCAATTTGATGTCGTGGCCTTTGAAACTGCGGTCCTGAGAGCGTCCGGTTTTTCAGATCGGGTGGTTCACACCATGATCCAGGCTAGGAAGCCATCGTCTTCCAGGGTCTATTATCGGACCTGGAAAGCCTATTTCAGCTGGTGTGTCTAATCGCATCCCGCCCATGTCTTTCTCTCTCCCTTCTGTCTTGGCATTTCTCCAAGCGGGACTTGACGCTGGTCTTGCCCTTAGTTCGCTAAAGGGCCAGGTGTCAGCACTTTCCATTCTTTTCCAGAAGAATTTATCCTCCCGTTCTCAGGTCAGAACTTTTCTTCATGGTGTTGCGCATGCAGCCCCCCCGTACTGGACACCTGTGGAACCCTGGGACCTCTATTTAGTTGTGGAAGCTCTGATGATTTCTCCCTTTGAACCGCTCCGAGAAGTTTCCCTGTCCTTTCTGTCTTGGAAGGTGGCATTTCTGGTGGCCATCACCTCCATCAGGAGCGTCTCGGAGTTGGCGGCTCTTTCTTGTCACCCCCCTTTCTTGGTTCTTCACCAGCATAAGGTGGTTTTGCGGCCTCCACCTTCTTTCCTTGCTTAGGTGGTGTCCGCTTTTCACCTAAATGAGGACATTGTTCTCCCTTCCTTTTGTCCTGCTCCGACTCATCCTCTGGAGCGTTCGTTGTACAAGCTGGATCTGGTCAGGGCTGTGAAGGTCTATCTGACTAGGACCGCCCCCTTTAGTAAGATGGACTCTTTTCGTCATTCCAGATGGTGCACGAAGAGGCCTGCCGGCTTCCAAGGCTATGATTGCTCGCTGGATAAGAACAGCAATTTTGGAGGCCTACTGGGTCAAAAACAGAGTGCCTCCCCCTGGCATTAGGGCTCAATCTACCCGGGCAGTGGGCGCCTCCTGGGTGGTTCATTATAGGGCCTTTGCTCTACAACTTTGCAAAGCGGCAACTTGGTCTTCCATCCACACGTTCGCCAAATCCACTTCGGCGGACGCCAGCCTAGGCAGAAAGATCTTGCAGGCGACAGTGGTGAGTTCTCTGACCTGAATAGAGTTTTTTCTGCTGTTCCCTCCCCAAAGACTGCTTTGGGACGTCCCATGGTTCCTGTGTCCCCCAATGAAGCGATAGAGTATGCAGGATTTTTGGTTGCTTACCGTAAAATCTGTTTCTCGGAGCCTTCATTTGGGGACACAGCACCCCTCCCATGTTTATCAGCTCCATTGTTAGTTTGAGTTGTCTGTTGTTTTTTCTCTCTATCTTGTTGATTCTCCTACTGCTTTCTCACTAACTGATTAACTTAGGGTACCGTCACACATTGAAATTTTCATCGCTGCGACGGCACGATTCGTGACGTCGCAGCGTCGTATAATCATCGCTCCAGCGTCGTAGACTGCGGTCACACGTTGCAATCACGGCGCTGGAGCGATGCCGAAGTCCCCGGGTAACCAGGTTAAACATCGGGTAACTAAGCGCAGGGCCGCGCTTAGTAACCCGATGTTTACCCTGGTTACCAGCGTAAACGTAAAAAAACAAACCGTACATACTCACCCGTCGGTGTCCTTCAGGTCCCTTGCCATCTGCTTCCTGCTCTGAGTGCAGCCGTACAGTGAGAGCAGATCGCAGCACCGCTGCGCTCTGCTCTCACTTTCCGGCCGGCACTCAGAGCAGGAAGCAGACGGCAAGGGACCTGAAGCACACCGATGGGTGAGTATGTACGGTTTGTTTTTTTACGTTTACGCTTGTAACCAGGGTAAACATCGGGTTACTAAGCGCGGCCCTGCGCTTAGTTACCCGATGTTTACCCTGGTTACAAGCGAAGACATCGCTGGATCGCTGTCACACACAACGATCCAGCGATGTCAGCGGGTGATCAAGCGACGAAAGAAAGTTCCAAACGATCTGCTACGACGTACGATTCTCAGCAGGGTGTCTGATCGCAGTAGCGTGTCAGACACAGCGATATCGTAACGATATCGCTAGAACGTCACGAATCGTACCGTCGTAGCGATGGAAATTTCAATGTGTGACGGTACCCTTAGTGACAGTCGGTGGGGTGTACACTGCAGAGAGGGAGCTAACTTTTTTGTGCATAGTGTCAGCCTCCTAGTGGCAGCAGCATACACCCATGGTTCCTGTGTCCCCCAATGAAGGCTCTGAGAAACAGATTTTACTGTAAGGCCTCTTTCACACTTCCATCTTTCAGCTCCTGTCACAATCCGTCGATTTTTGAGAATGCAGAAAATTTGCAGGATCCTGCATTTTCCCATAGACTTGTATTAGCGACGGATTGTGACGGATGGCCATCCTTTTCATCCGTCGTGCTCTGGATCCGTCAGAAAATAGCGGTCCTTCGTGCGGAGAAAACATTCAGAGGAATGTTTTTTCTGCACATCGGAAAATCGGTCAGCGACGCATCCTGCGCTGCCCGTCGTCGGCTATAATGGAAGCCTATGGACGCAGGATCCGTCGCTGACCGTCACACACAGGAATCCAGCGACGCATCACGTTTTTCCCCTCTGAGCATGCCCGGAAGGATTTTCAAATCCGGGAAAAAGTGTCTCTCTCTCTCTCTCGCTCGCTCGCTCTCCTTTGAAGAGTTGCATAATTTTTTAATTAATAAATTAATAGTATGTATGTCTTCTCAGAGAAATCTGTTTCTTTTTTCTCCTGGACTGAACTTTCATTATCGAAATTCTCTGAACTAGAAGATGACGGTTGGTGCTGATAAAGTTCTATAGAGAACTGTAACTGTCATTTCAGGAGAATTTACAGCAGAATGTCTGTCTGCCTCTAGCTCCTGCCTCCTCCATAGACTTTTATAAGCACCAGCTCTCATCCCCTATCCTCGCAATGTTTACATTTGTCTTCATTGAATCTGTTTTACCCATGAATTGAGAGTAAAAGATTCATCCAGGATGTAAGAGAAGCTGATTTCCCTGATGCGATACATTATAAAGTTGCACTATTGATTTATTAAATAAAAATGTAAATGATGGTTACACGTTAAACATATAGTTTATTGTATAAAAGAGGATCTGCTTATGTAATATAATATGGCGTGCTATTTCTTCCAGGGTCTCCTGGCACTAGAAGGTGAGCTTACACCCATTTTAGTTCAAATGGTGAAAAGTGCAAACATGAACGGACTCCTGGACAGTGACAGCGATTCCTTAAGCAGCTGTCAGCAAAAAGTGAAGGCTCGTCTCCATGAGATCATGCAGAAGGATGCAGATTTTTCAGAACAGGACCTGGACAAGGTATGGTAGTTCTGGGGTCCTGGGACTGAATCCCACCATGGAAATTGCAGCATATATGTTCTCTCCGTGCTATTGTTAGTTTTTTCCTGATACTTGCCTTACAGAGAAATGCCGGTTATTTGACTGCATATTCCGCTGTATTTACATTTCTGTATGAGATGCGAGATTGGTATACACTCACCGGCCACTTTATTAGGTACACCTGTCCAACTTCTTGTTAACACTTAATTTCTAATCAGCCAATCACATGGCGGCAACTCAGTGCATTTAGGCATGTAGACATGGTCAAGACAATCTCCTGCAGTTCAAACCGAGCATCAGTATGGGGAAGAAAGGTGATTTGAGTGCCTTTGAACGTGGCATGGTTGTTGGTGCCAGAAGGGCTGGTCTGAGTATTTCAGAAACTGCTGATCTACTGGGATTTTCACGCACAACCATCTCTAGGGTTTACAGAGAATGGTCCGAAAAAGAAAAAAAATCCAGTGAGCGGCAGTTCTGTGGGCGGAAATGCCTTGTTGATGCCAGAGGTCAGAGGAGAATGGGCAGACTGGTTCGAGTTGATAGAAAGGCAACAGTGACTCAAATCGCCACCCGTTACAACCAAGGTAGGCCTAAGAGCATCTCTGAACGCACAGTGCGTCGAACTTTGAGGCAGATGGGCTACAGCAGCAGAAGACCACACCGGGTACCACTCCTTTCAGCTAAGAACAGGAAACGGAGGCTACAATTTGTACAAGCTCATCGAAATTGGACAGTAGAAGATTGGAAAAACGTTGCTTGGTCTGATGAGTCTCGATTTCTGCTGCGACATTCGGATGGTAGGGTCAGAATTTGGCGTAAACAACATGAAAGCATGGATCCATCCTGCCTTGTATGGAGCATCTTTGGGATGTGCAGCCGACAAATCTGCGGCAACTGTGTGATGCCATCATGTCAATATGGACCAAAATCTCTGAGGAATGCTTCCAGCACCTTGTTGAATCTATGCCACGAAGAATTGAGGCAGTTCTGAAGGCAAAAGGGGGTCCAACCCGTTACTAGCATGGTGTACCTAATAAAGTGGCCGGTGAGTGTATATTGCCGGTATATACAAAATGGGAAGTAATAGATTATACCGCAGCCACATTCTTTGCTGCATGGCAGTGATGAGGTTTTCTGTTAAGATCTTGTACTTTAGATACGAGATAATGGCAACCAGCAGGTAGAATAAAGCATTTATTGGCTGTATCTGCTATTGCTGCACTGCCACATTCACACCTAAATCTCGCACTGTTAAACCTCTTGGCTAAGTGCTAAGATCAGCCCGGCCATTCCTTATTTCAGTGTGCCATGTGTTAACAATCCCTTTGTTGTAGTTCAGTGATAAATATGAGGCTGGACGCCTTTTTCCTATAGCGGGGTATGTGAATAAATGTGTGGCTCTTCTGCTTCCATTTCTGTAGCTGGCCCCTACGAATAGCAGTTCTCTGCTTAATTCTATGGAGTCCATAAAGAACCCTGTGAAGACATGTGACTTGGTGTTTTCCCTCATTGAGAATCTGACATCTCAGATCCGTCAGCGTCTGGAAGATCCGAAATCTGCAGGTGAGGGTAAAGAATTCAATAGTTGTGATTGCAGATGTCCGCTGCCTAATAGGCCCACCTTATCCATCTGAGTAATTGCCAGTCATATTTGCTAAGCTAACAATGCTCCCTGCATGCATCTAGCACAGGCAGAACAGCGGGAAATGAGCACGGCGCTCTGCAGCAGAACAATTAAAGGGGTTGTCCAATTCTGGAGAACACCTCATTCTGAGTTTTTACCCGCGTTAAAATATAAACACCTTTTGTGTATACCAAATTGGCACCATCTTATCATGCAAAAAAAGCCCCCATTTAGATTAGCTGATGGGAAAATGTTAAACTTATATGTCTCAGAATATGGCAACGGTATATTTTATTTCTAACAGAAAATTTATAAAATTATTAAAACATAAATAATACTGCATAACTTTGGTATCGCCATACTTGTACTGCTAGAAAGAAAGTTAACACTTAATTTGTACAGCAAATGACACATAGAAAATTTGAAATGTTCAAAACACAACACAAAAGAATAGCTGGTTTTTTTTCATATTTCCCGTAGAGAGTTAAAAAGGGTATTAACTTGCATCCAAAATGGTGCCAGTCACAAATACAACTCATCCTACAGAAAATTAATGCCTTCACACAAAAAAAAAAAAAAAATGTCCCCTGAAATGCAATGGTGGAAAACAAAAAAGGATGTATGTAGATTAAAGGGATTGTCTGGCCTTGGGGTACAAGCTTGAAATAACATTATGTGACTACAGACTTGTTAATCCTCGCAGCATGCTCAGAGTGAGCTGTGAGGATTCTCTGATGCCGGGGCTAGGAGCGGGCGGGAGCGTTGACTCCAGTTTTCGACTTGTATACATGCGGCCATGTCCCGACTAGATGTGCGCAGCCGTGCTCCGGATAAGAGAATTGAGCCAGGCCTGATGGTTTAGCGGGAATGTGCAATCACATGACCATCCACTCCTGCCCGCGCTGTGAGGATTCACAAGTCTGCGGTAACTTGAGACTTACACCCAAAGGCTGGGCAACCCCTTCATGGCCAAATTAAGCTTTGCCCTTAAAGGTCTAAATATGGAATCCATGCTACTAGGCTTGTGTATGTGGTACTACTAAAAATGGCTTTGTCCCCAGAGGTACAGTTATATCATAGTGAGACTTTGGAGCTGATGTTACAGCGATGGACCAAGCTCGAGAGGGATTTTCGCATGAAAAGTGGGCGTTATGATATCAGCAAGATTCCCGATATTTATGATTGTGTCAAGTATGATGTCCAGCACAACAGCTCACTCAACCTGGATGGGACTGATGAACTCTTCAAACTGTCTAAATCTTTAGCAGATGTCATAATTCCACAGGTCGGTGAAGTCATCATTTATTGTAAGTGTATCATTCAAATGGAAAAGTATAAATCTTGTTTGTCTTATTTTAACATTTGTTGTAGACTAATTTCATCATCGATCCCCAGATTTCACAATCCAAGCTTTTATATGTTAAAGGGGTTGTCCGGTCTAGAATGCCAAGTCTGCAGTCACTCTGTGTGGCTGCAGACTTGTGAATCCTCCCAGCGTACGCATTGTGCGCTGCGGGGATTCGCCAGTGTATTGAGCAAGGTCGCTCCCACTAGACGGGCTTTGCCTGGGAACATGAATATTGCATAGTAAGCAATAAAATTAAAAAACCTTCCATTCTTAATAATGGAGAGAATTTTTAATAGCGAGTAAAATTTGCAATGTGCTTGTTAAACCAAGAAACTTTGATTTTACTTATTTGTGAAGATGAGACCACCCCTTTAAAAATTGTCATGTAAATATCAGGCGGGAAAACTTTAAAAAAAAGCCTGTCTGACATGAATTTCTTTTCACAGTTTGTACACCAGCCACATCAGGTCAATAAGTCTATTTAATAACCTATATGCAGTATGTATTGTGAAGTTTGATGACGGTCCCTCTTTAAACATGTCTTTGTAAAGGAAGATCCAGATACAAAATGTGCAAGAGCCCAAATTCACGGAGTTTTTAAAATGGTTATCTAGTCCATATAGCAAAAATAGCATTAAGTGAATAGCGAATGTATACAACCTTACAGGAAAATTAGGGAGGCAGGTACGGAACTGAGGAAAAGAGCAAAAGAATAGAAAACATGTATTTGTATGATTTTGTTTTAACCCAAAACGAATCCTCTTACAGTGAACCAGTAACAATATGAGAGTGGATCCCAGCCATAATCAAACTGGATTCGTGGTACAATAGCCAAGATTGCCAGAGTATCACATGTCTGTCCTTCTGATTAGTGACGTCCACCAAATCTTCCATCCATCATATTCCCTCAGATGAGCTAGAGTATGGACATTAGAGCCATGTTCATTCTCGCCATACGTCTGCTTCTATGTATCTCCTAGACAGATGTTATGCAGTACCGGTGTCCCATACCGAATTCCTCCCTGAATCTCCGACATATATCAGAACAGTCTAGAAAGGCCCTGTGCATGATCATGTCTTACCATACGTGTTTCCAAAGTAGAGGGGGCAGGCATCCATTCCCCTTGAGAGCAGCCCATAAACACAAGCCAGGGCAGTATGGAAGAGTGTGATCTCAGCGAGATCTGAATCGGGTCTTCGATCTTTTAGATCAGGAGCCTCATTAAAAGTAGGAGTAGAAAGCTTCATGTGGAGTAGCTGTGATCTCCTGGATCCCTCCCCAGCCGCAAAGCTTCTATATGCCGACCCCAATTATACACCGGCACTATGTCTTATTGCAGTTACCACACACTTTTGCATATATCAAGTCATGGCCTGTTCTGTGTTTGTAGGAATATGGGATTAATAAAGAAGAAAAACTGGAGATCGCATTGGGATATTGCCTCCCACTAATTAATAAGATCTTGCTGGACCTGCAGAGAACTCATGAGGACGAGTCTGTGAATAAGCTGCACCCACTGTGAGTGACATCTCTAATGCCACTGTATGTGCTGTCAGAGGCACAACAAGGATTTGCTTTGCAACCTAAGGAAGCTTCATTTCGGACAAAAAAAGCACAATATTTTCTACATTTTTAGTTATACCATTCCGAAAAATATCTGGACGCAGTAACACAATTTTGCTCCTTTCTGCCTTCATATAGATATATTTTATGCTATGTTTAGTAGGGAGAGAAATGATATTTGTAACTCACCATTACGTTCCAGAGTGCTGCACGTGTACAGGAGGGTGTAAATGCCTAATATTAATTATCAGTGTAATATATATGAGCTCATTGGGAGTCTGACACAGGAGGAGAGAAGCTGCGGCTTATACAGGTGTCTAGTAATGGCAGGTTGTACGCTTTCCTGGAGAAACTGGTTATCCAGTGGATGGTGGGAGAGAGTCTGGTAGGGTGGTTAGTTCTAGTGTATAGGCAATGTTGGACACATTATTAATAATAATAATAATTTTTATTTCTATAGCACCAACATATTCCGCAGCACTTTACAATTAGCGGAGACATACACAAGCAATAAAGACAACGCACAGTAACACATAGTTCAGCAGTTACAGGGGGAGTGAGGACACTGTTCACTTATAAGCGATTACCGGCATAGATATATCATGGTCCCTTCTAAATACCCTCCTGTACCAGCACAGTCTGTTGTGATCTGATTCTTACTTCCTGTATAGGGTTAACATTTTTTCTCCGACCATCATTCATTGCTTGCAATTTACAAAGCTTTAGTGTTTGGTTGTATTGTATCTTGTATTTATTTATTTTACTGACTTATATAGCGCCATTAATTCCACAGCACTTTACAGACATTATTCTTTTTTTCTAGTTATTCAAGAGGAGTTCTTTCTCCAGGACGTCATGTGAGAACGCGCCTTTACTTCACCAGTGAAAGCCACGTGCACTCTTTGCTGAGCATTTTCCGTTATGGTGGGCTCTTGGATGTGAGTGCTTTGTTATAGCAACCGGTTTACTTTATTGTGGTGCATGACACAATCTTACTATGATCTGAGAAAAAATATAAAAGCAAAGCACATGAAATTGAAAAAGCATCACAGTATGAAAAGAGTCGTATTTACCAGCACTAGGTCATAATACTAATGCAGTACAGGAAGAAGCTGCACAAGTGGAAGAATACTGTTGAAACAACCACTCACACACCCGACCATTCATGAAGGGGGTGTTTATAGATGCACACAGATAAGGCTTGTATAGGGCACCAGTCACACAGATCCATGTAGGTGCTCAGTGTCTGGCTTACAGCCTGTTAGTGACACCCATAGTATTGGATCTGATGAGCTGCCCAGTACTATGTAAGTGCACCCCTCAAGGACAGACCCCTAAATCTCCCCAGCCAACATTAGAAGGTCTGGCTGCATCCTGCAAAATTTGCAACTAAAAAGTAAAAAATGCTTGAGGTATTGGTCAAAATTTTGGTCAAAATACGCAATCATGCAAACCACGTCAAGGTTCCTCATTGTCTTGTGTCTCCCTGCACTAAAATTTAAAAGCAACTCACCAATAAAGACACAAAACGCAACACAAAGAAAGCAGCCATATTCGCCAACACCAGATCACAGTACTAATGCACTGAGGAAAAAATATGCAGAAAGTCCTCCTCCCTCAGTTGTCCTTGAAGGACACATGTCTTTTTTCAACTGATTGATTGTTCTCAGCAGGAGAAACAAAATAATAATGTCTGTTTTGGTCACTTGAAAAAGACAGCGATGAAAAGCGTTGTGAATAAAAAGCGTTTCCTCATAATCATTTCTGAAGAATTGATTCACTCAGGCAGCGAAGCCCAAATACGTGTGCATCCAACTGGATCCAAAATAGTAATCGAGAAGTTATGATACCTTTTAATGCTTAACAAAAATAAAATGAGTGATATTACAAAGCAAGCTTTCCATACTGTTTAGGTCTCTTCCCTTTTCAAGTAGTATGGAAAGCTTGCTTTGTAACATCACTTATTTTATTTTTGTTAAGCATTAAAAGATATCATAACTACACAATTACTATTTTGTTTCTCCCACTGAGAGCAATCAATTTTTTTTCAACTGGCTATCTACACTACCAAAACCTTTTTTTCCTTTTTACAACTGAACTATGTGATGAAAAAGTGCTATATATATAACTTCCTTTTCAACCCCCAATGGGGGTGGTCTTTGATTCCAGTGGTGATAGGAGCACTTGGAGCAGTGACCCCTAGGTTGGGAAAATGGCTACAACAGATCCCAGGAGCAACATCTGAACTGTCTGTCCAGAAAAGCTCAATACTGGGAACAACTAAGATCCTGCACAGAACTCTCAAACTCTCAGGCCTCTTGTAAAGGACCCGAGAATGAGAAAGGACAACAAAGACCACCCCCATATATAGACTGATATTGATAAGTATTTGCTTGGTGTGGCTGCTAGCAACTGCTCTCTAATACTGTTGCCAACAACACAGACTGACTGAAGCTAGTAAAACCATCTTCAATCAGTCTGTGTTATGGGTATCAATATTAGAGAGCAGTTGGTAGTGGCCGCACCAAGCAAATACTTATCAGTATTCACTAGTGTGGGAATTACTATATTGTGAGCATAGCAGAAAAAGTGGTTATATCCTGGTTTCCCTGTATACACACTGACGGTTGTATCTTTTTATCTTATTCTTTAAATAGTTCATTAAAAGTTCATTTTTAACAGTCTTTAGTAGGGTTGAGCGAAACGGATCGTTCATTTTCAAAAGTCGCCGACTTTTGGCAAAGTCGGGTTTCGTGAAACCCGACCCGACTCCAGCGTGGGATCGGCCACGTGGTCGGCGATCTTGGCGCCAAAGTTGCGTTTTGTATGACGCCTTCCCCGCCATTTTTTCAGCCAATTAAGGAGTGTGGGCAGCGTGATGACATAGGTTCTGGCCAGCGTCATAGAGCCATATTACCGTTTGGGCTGCAGTGATTTCCGCAGTCAAACACAACACATGCTTTGCGAGGAGGAGGAGGATTTTCACAAAACCCAAGTCGACCCAAAAAAAGCACAAGTCGCTCAACCCTAGTCTTTAGTTAGGGATCAGTTGCCTTCATTGGCAAATTGTAATTAATGTTAATGCCCTACCCTGACTGGGTGGATAGCCGTTTTGTCTGTTTGCATCTTTTGGATGGCAATACTTCCTATAGATAAAAATATTATTCAGAAGGATCTAGATAAGCTTAAACAATGGGCAACGACTAATAGAATGGTATTTAACAGGGAGAAATGTAAGATTGTAAATCTGGGCAAGAAAAAAGAAAATTGCTTCTACAGAATGGGAGGAATAGAACTAAGCAATAGCATGTGTGAAAAAGACTAATAGATCACAGGCTGCACATGAGTCAACAGTGTGATGCTGCAGCAAAAAGGCAAACACAGTTCTAGGATGTATTAAGAGAAGCACAGAGTCTAGATCACGTAACAGTAATTATCCCCCTCTACTCCTCCTTGGTCAGGCCTCATCTGGAATACTGTGTCCAGTTCTGGGCACCACATTTTAAAAAAGATATTGAAAAACTCGAGCAAGTTCAGAGAAGAGCTACCAGGATGGTGAGCGGACTGCAAACTATGTGCTACGAGGAACGGTTAAGGGATCTGGGAATGTTTAGCTTGCAAAAAAGAAGGCTAAGAGGAGACGTAATAGCTGTCTACAAATATGAAGGGATGTCACAGTGTAGAGCAGTGTTCCCCAACTCCGGTCCTCAAGAGCCACCAACAGGTCATGGTTTCAGGATTTCCTTAGTATTGCACAGGTGATTGAATGCTTGCCTGTCCAGGTGACGCAATTATCACCTGTGCAATACTAAGGAAATCCTGAAAACATGACCTGTTGGTGGCTCTTGAGGACCGGAGTTGGGGAACACTGGTGTAGAGGAATCATCCTTATTCTCATTTGCACAAGGAAAGACTAGAAGCAATGGAATGGAACTGAAATTTAGAAGATACAGATTAGACACTAGAAAATGCTTTTGACAGTGAGGGTGATCAATTAGTGCAACAGGCGGCAACGAGAGGTGGTGAGTTCTCATTCAATGGAAGTCTTCAAACAGAGGCTGAACAGACATCTGTGTAAGATAGTATAGTGAATCCTGCATTGAGCAGGGGGTTGGAGATGATGACCCTGGAGGTCGCTTCCAACTCTAACTTTCTATGACTCTATGATATGTGTTAGAGACCTCTCACCATGACAGGTTTAACTATATTGCGTGAGAAATGTTTAGTCTTCAGCACAGCAGGGTCCTGTTCAGCAGTTTTTGACTTATTTACATATAGATTTTGCTCCGTGCTACAATATGTAACCATAATCGGTCATTTTTTGTTAAATGTGACAGATTACAATGGGAAATGGGTATCGCAATACAATGCATAATTGATATTACCAGGGCCAAATTACGGTACTTTCTTTTTCTAGGAGTCTAAAGATCAACAGTGGAAAAGAGCAATGGATTATTTAAGTGCTGTCTCAGAGCTAAACTACATGACGCAGATTGTGATTATGCTGTATGAAGACAACAACAAGGTAAGTTTAAAACAAAAAATCCAAGCATTGTGTTATTTGTCAGCATGGATGGCAAAGAACCTAATGTAATACTGCGTTGTATGTGCAGATCAGTGAGATGTGCTATTTAGATGGCGGTTTTCTAAGATCAATTTCATTTGAATGCACTTTTTGCCTTGTGTGGACCTGTCATGTTTTGTAGCTTTCAGTTTGGATACTTTACTAAGATCTTTTAGAAATAATGATCTTGCAAGTCTGAATACCTACACATAAAAAAGGACAAACTAATAATCTTTGAACTTTCTTGGTTACATGTCGTAATACATGTAGATACTAGAAAATTTCAGGTGGCGTACTGGTAAGGCTAGGTTCACATTGCGTTAACAGCAGCCCGTTCAACACATACGTTAACGGGCTGCTGTTAACGCAAATGCCGGTATGGCAGCGCGCTACCGCAGATAGAGTATCTGCTAGCTCTATCTGCGCTAGCGGTGACGGACCCGGAAACGCTGCAGCCCGCGTCTCGGGGTCCGTCACTCAATGAAGGCACATCGCTAGCGCACGCCCATGCTAGCGATGCGTCCAACATTGGATTCAATGGCGGCGTTAACGGACTGCGTTACACCGCATTATGCCGCGGTGTAACGTAGTCCGTCTAACGCAATGTGAACCCAACCTTAGTATTTCCAAACTAGTCTTAAAACAAAGGGTGACCGACTAATAAAGTAAATCAAAAACAACAATATCTCCTGGCTCCACCATCATGGTATGTTGAAATCCAACTTTCCCCCAACATTGGGAGCCAGTGTAGAGACCCCCGTTACACATTAAGTTATAATAATTATTGTTCATTGTAGCCAAATTTTGTGTAGTGTGTATTGGTATCTAAAATCCCATTGACTGCGATACGTATAAAAACGGTGACCACTAAGGGGCCTTATTCGCTCATGGCCGTTTTTAAATGACGATTGGGAAAAAGAGAATAGCGCTGCCAAGAATTGGAAAATCTCCGGGGTTTCTTCTACGAGGGGGAGTTGGGACCCTGTAGAACACTATCAGAGCCATTTTTTTTTTCTGGTGCCCAATAGTGATGAGCGAGTATATTCGTTGCTCGGGTGATCTCTGAGTATTTTTTACTGCTCAGAGATTTAGTTTTCATTGCCTCAGCTGCATGATTTACAGCTGATAGACAGCTTGAATACATGTGGGGATTCCCTAGCAACCAGGCAACCCCCACATGTACTCAGGCTGGCTAGCAGCCGTAAATCATGCAGCTGTGTCAACAAAAACTAAATCTCCTAGCAGTTACAAATACTCAGAGACCACCCGAGCGTACGCGGGAAAACCCAAGCAACAAATACACTCGCTCATAACTAGTGCCCAAGCATGCGATTACCATTATTCAGCGTAAAGAAAAGTGAGATTCGGTGGAAAAATAATTTCTCTCTCCTCTGACATGATATAACATGTCAGAGGAGAGAGAAATGGTGTCCCCAGCCCCCCCCCCCCCCCACGGGACCTTAGCCCCGGAACTGCCATCCCCCAGCCCTCCTCCTCCTTTTCCCAAAGCAAAATGGCTGTCTCTTGTGCAGTACGCCCATTTACAAAAAAAGTGACAATATAATGACCTGTTCAATATGACGACCTAATGTTATAAAATTCTGTGTAGTACCTTTGGGATTAAAATACTCCCTATCCCCTGGATAAAATCCTTGAGGGGTGTAGTTTCCCAAATGGAGTCCCTTGTGGGGGATTTCTGCTGTGTAGGCACATCAGGGACTCTGCAGGCTCTGCAAATACGACTTGGTGCCCGCCATCTGTTATTAGCCAAATTTGTGGTCCAAAATTCAAATGTTGCTCCTTCTGTTCTGAACCCTGCCGTTTTTGACTATGTGTAGGGAATCGCTGCGCTCGTAAGAAAGTGGGTAACAAACTGTGGGGTCTACTTTTTGATATTATCTCTTGCAAAAGTGAAAAAATTGGGGTGAAAGCTACATTTTAGAGGTAAAATAGATTTTTTTTCATTCCACTTTACATTAATTCCTGTGTAGCACCTGAAGGGTTAAACATTTTCCTGACAGCAATTTTAAAGTATTTGAGGGGTGCGGTTTTAAAATATCACGTTTAGGGAGTTTCCAAATTCCTCAGTGGCCTGTGTGAAAATTGCAAGATTACTATACATTTATTTTTTTTAACTTCTTCTTGGCATGGTGTTAATTGTATTTTTACGCTTTTGTTTTTTTCATTTCTTTTATCCGTGCATATAGGCTTAGAAGACCTTGTTTTTTACTGTTTATTTTACTATTCAGCGTACTAGAAATTAGGAAAAAAAAATTCTTAGTGTGGTAAAATTGTGCAAACTATTTTTTGCATTATGTGTGTGTGGCGTTCACTGTGGGATAAAAATGACCGGGCACTATGATTCAACAGATCGTTGATGCCAAACATGTATCTATTGTTTTTTAAAAGGTGAAAAGGTGAAAAAATAAATAAAAATTTGGTTTGTGGACAATTTCTGAGACCCATAGTATTTTCATTTTTTGCTCAATGGAGCTGTGAAAGGTTTTTTTTGCGTTTTTTTTTTTATAAAGAACTGTTAGAACAGATGTGTGTCAAACACAGCAGTAGAAGACACATAATGAGGCATACATGTCTCATAACATACTGTGATAGAGCTCTGTTAACTAATTGACAAAGTTGATACCAAAATAATGAGTCGGCTCACAAACTCGTACCCATAATTGTCTTCTGCTGGAATGACTCCAGCCCCAACCTGTTTTTCAGAAAAATGCCTTTTACTGTTGTACTCCTGCTTTAACCATGATTGTTTTTATTCAATAGAGGTTTTTATGTCTTTGTTGATTATTGCTTTGAACTCACTAGCATTTTTTTCCTCTGTTGCTGTTAATGGCTGATGCAGGCTGTTCATGAGCTTGCATTTTTGAAGGAGATCCAATATTGGATATACCAGTACGTCCAATTTTGGGAAAGATCATGATATGAAAATAAAAAAAACATTGGCGACATTTAAAAAGAAAAAAACTTTAAAGGGACACTGTCACCCTGTCCAGCCGTTATAAACTAAAAGAGCCACTTTGTGCAGCAGTAAAGCTGCATTCTACCAAGGTGGCTCTTTTAGTTTTTGTTGCTGTTATTCCCAAAATAAAGCGTTTTATAACTTCTCCAAAATACCTTTCTTTAGACCTGGAGGCAGGTCTGAACCCCCCTCTTTGAAGCGCCAAACTGCTGTCAGTCATATCTTCTGGGGCGCTGGTCGCCGCCCCCTCAGCGCTGTTTTCCTCGGAAATCCGGCGCCTGTTCTGTGCTCTTCTGCCTTGGGCAGGCGCATTGAGCATTGGCCGTCTGACCTCACCTGCTGGGTTGCAGACTGCGCCTGTGCGGGCAGTGCGGCCACCCAGCTACTGAATCCCCGCCCCGCAGTGTGTTATGCATTATGCACAGTGCGGGGCTGGAAGGCGGGGGACCGTCTGACAAGCGCAGTGCGCATGCCCAGGAATCCCAGCCCGCACTTTGCATAATGCATAACACAATGCTCAATGCATCCTGCCCAAGGCAGAAGAGCACAGCGCAGGCGCCGGATGTCCGAGGAAAACAGCGCTGAGGGGGCGGCGACCAGCGCCCCAGAAGATATGACTGACGGCAGTTTGGCGCTTCAAAGAGGGGGGTTCAGACCTGCCTCCAGGTCTAAAGAAAGGTATTTGGGCAGAATTATAAATACCTTTATTTGGGGAATAACAGCAACAAAAACTAAAAGAGCCACCTTGTTAGAATGCAGCTTTACTGCTGCACAAGGTGGCTCTTTTAGTTTATAACGGCTGGAGGGGGTGACAGTGGCCCTTTAAACACAAAAACCTGATTTAAATATTAGGTAATTTACTGACCATGGCTTCCCTTTAAATTAACCTGTCATGTAATGAAACGTTATTAACCTGCAGATTTGGAATTGATCTGCGGGTTAATAGCGTTCTGAACGTGCCTGGCGCCCACACTGAGTGCCCCTCTGCCTGGAGGAAATAAACTCTATTCCTCCCAACAACCCTCAGCTTTCAGTCATAGGGGTGGGCCGGTGCTTTTTCAGTCACTACTCGGTACATAGTGATGGGCGACTGTAGGAAATGTTTGGCAGCAAGTGATCAATCAGTCTTTGAAGTTAATGTCAGTAAATGTACCCTAATAATTCCTGCTAATATCTGATTCCAGGATGCCTCTTCAGAAGAAAGATTTCATGTTGAGCTTCACTTCAGTCCAGGGGTCAAGGGCTGTGAAGAAGATGAAAAGGCCCCCCTGGGGTTTGGATTTCGGCCAGCATCTGCAGAAGTAAGTCTGCCTTCTAATTTGAGTAGTTGCAGCAAATCTTTGATAAGTTTTAGTTTGCTGAACTATTTTTTCCAGTTTTCGCCACTACTAATCTGCTCTTCATTGCCATTTGCTCAGATTGTGTCTAACACCTACACAGCCTTCTATCGATAATATTCTATTAATGTTCTGCATTTTAATTAAATCTAACAATTCTAAAAGAAATACTTCAGTCTGTAAGGGGTAGCCTTCACCACCCTTCATTTTATGTGACTTGACCCTCACTTATGGTTGTTTGTTTCCTTTCACTGAGTTGTGTATTTGGCTGGCCATGGACTTGGATGTCCCCAAACACTTCTAGTGTTCCTGGTCACCAGGTTCTAGTAAAGTGGAGCCCGGCATCATTATAACCAAGGCAGAGTCTGATATTGAAGCATGTCCAGTACCATGGTGCTACATGGGATAATTTAGGAGAAGGTGATAAAACGTTGCTCATAGATGTCTAGGCCATGTGGCTCAGACCGCATTTACAGTCAGAAGTACTTGTCGCTTGTAGCAGGCCCCAACTAGCCCCTGCGAGGCATGTCCGAGGTAAGGGACAGCTGCTCAGTTCAGCAACAGAGAGGACATCGGTCTGGAGAGTTGAGAAAGAATAATACTACATTTTTTGAGAGCCCGCAAACAAGTTGTGTTTGAGACTTTTCGTTTGTAACCTGTGAAACGTACAGATGCTGTGAAGTTGTTGTGAAGGTCACATTTTATTGTGATCTGACTGCCTGTCCAGTCCTTACAGAGGCAGTATTGTAATTCTGTTCATCCCTTTTAGTGATATATATACAGGGCAGACTTTGGAAGAGGGTGGCTCCTCGGAGACCCACAGCATCACAATAAGTCAGGCTTCATATAATACAGGCAATTTGGGCATAACTTGAACTAATGTGAACCCATACCGTATCAAAGTCCAGAACCTTGGTTATGGACCCCACTGTAAATCTGAGACTTAATTACTGATCCTATTGAAATGTATCTTCTTTGTGTTACACGGAAGCCCCTGATGATAAGCAACTATGTGATATTCTAGAAATTATATACAAAGTTGTACAATTTTTACAATTTCCCTGAATGTTTGGCTTCATAATCAGGTCTTGAGTATTGTGAACAGATGACTTTTGCTGCTTAATTTTAATTAAAAATGTTTCATTTCCAGGAGTGCTCCACTCTCCAGCCATCCGGCTTAGTGCTTGTTAAGAGGGAAGGCAGTGCGCTCCTCCTTGCGCCAGTGGCCTGAACTGTGGACTGTCCTATGCATGAGGCAGCTTTGCCACTGCGGCATCGTACGAATACTGTAGCATTGGCCATATCAGGAGCTAACAACTCCAGTACTCCCAGCCAGTTACACTGCAGTGCTTACTAGCTCAATTGAAAAGAGCGTGTAAGCACTGCCCATGTTTGGCTAGCATTGCCAGTCAGTGGTGGCCAACTATGAGCTAAAAACAATAAAAAATAACCTTTTCATTAGCGATGTAGAGGGATGAGTTTTAATAAACTGTGAATTAGAAAGCTGCTTGCTTTTACTAGTACATAATTATTATGTCCAACTTTGAAGATGGGAATAACCCTTTAAAAGGAAACTGTGATTAGTTACATGTTATCTGAACCATGGGCAGCATGAATCAGAACTGCACGATTGTAGCCAGGTATACTTATACTCTGCAGCATTTCTTTAAAAAACATGGTTTGAAGAGCTGGCCGGGGACTATAGCGAGAGGCGTGACTAGTGTGAAGGTGTCCGCTGCCGGCTTCTCTCGAATTCTCTCCAATTGATTGACAGGTCTCTCCTGATGATCCTCAGACAGCTTTTATGTCTTCTGTGCAGCATCTCGGAGTAAAACATCAGGCAGCCAGGCTCTGATTCATGTTGCCCCACAGTTCAGGCAGCACAAATTTATTGACAAGTTCCCGTTATGTAATTTCTCTAAAGAAACATTGTAGCCCTGTGTTAAGAACTGTATTTTCCTGTTTACACCAGAATGAAGACAAAAAAACAGATCAAGGGAGTCTGGAAGACTTGACCAAAGCAAAAGGAACAGATGATGTAGACCGATCTATACTTATGTCACCACTGCCTTCAGAGCCAATCGGCATTCACCGGAAATCACCCCTTACCCGAGCTAGGAAAACAGGGTCCATGGAGGTAAACACCCAACGGAGATCATTTTGTACTTTTGCACTGTGAAAATTGTTGCCTGTTCTGCAGTACTATGGGGCGTAATGTAGATTATGAGTGTTTCTAAATAACCTTACTGACACAGAGAAATCATGCAAAACAATTAATTTTCTAAAACCTCATTCTGCTGCACCTAACCTAATTTTTTTGGGAAAAGCCAGCAGTGTTGATTATTGTGCTGTCATATCCTATTGTTATTGAAAATGAGTGGTAATATTTATGGGATAAGTTCATTTCCGGACTAGTAAATAATAAGCCCAGTATTGTTCTGGTTAATCTGCACAATCTTCTGTCTTGCAGAACTATAAAAGAAATCATTAAGTTATATCGGTGCTCCTGATGAGGGGGGAACTTTGCAGAAATAGACAGATCCAAGACATTTTTATCCCTCAGCAGAGCATAGGGTTACATGGGCTGCTCAAAATGCCAATATGACACTTAGCTCCGCTGTAATATTGAGAGCTTTTGCTTGAATGGAATGAAATTTACATTGGAAAATCTAGAAAACCACCTAATTCTGTTTAGGTCAGTGATTATCCCATACAGCTTCCTTGGTTCCTTTAAAGAGGTTGTCCAGTACTTTGTAATCGATGATAGCCTTAGGATAGGTCATCAAAGTCTGAACGATCAGGGTGGACACCCGGCATCCCAGCTGATCAGCTGTTCCCAGTGACGACGGCGGTCACTGTCTGGAACTGCTCAATTGTGGAGCTGCTTGTCTTCTGGTAGTGGCCGCGGCAGAGTACTGCACATCCCCTCCTATTCAAATCAATATGATGCGGATGTGCAGTACTCTGCCGCGGCCACTATCAGAAGACGGGGCAGCGCCGCAATTGAACAATTCCAGCCGCCGTTTTTAAACTTAAATAGCCCAAAGTTTTAAACTAGTTACAAATGACAAAATCAAGATGCTCTATCACCTTCTGTCTGCTGCTCTTTGTTGACATGGTTGCTGCAGTAACCTCCCATCCACAGTATTGGACCGCTGCAGCCAATCATTGGGCTCACTGATTGGCTTCTTTGTTCACATCCTGTAGATGGGATGACAACGTTGTGGACATTTCAACAAAGGTTGTAAGAAGCAGTGGAGAGGCATGGGTTAAGCCAGGGGTCTCAAACTCTGCAAGGCAAGTGGACTGCACAAAAAAAATTGAGTGTGACGGGCTGCATTCCTTGTGGGACGAGATAACGTTTTCAGAGAGACCTTTTTTTTTCTATACAACTTCTTGATTACTTTTTATTCCATTTTTGCCTGTCAGTATAATGAGAAAGCTACTTTTTTTTTTTTGCATGTTTTTTACAGTGTTCATCATATGAGTTATGGTACACTTTTATAGCTTGGGTTGTTCTTTTCGGCAAGACCAAACATGTACTTTCTTGTTAACTTCTGGTTTTTTTTTTTAGTGCCAAAATATTTTTCCATTATTTTGTCATAATTTAGCCACTACGACCCCGCAGATAAGAAAGTGATGGCATAGCCTAGCGATTCGTTATCACTGTCAATGATGTTTTCAAGCAGAATGGAATTGCTCTTGAGCTTAGTTGAGCCACACATATAGCCGACGGCTTTTTGTCATACTAGGAGAAATATTTCTTCCATTCTTATGAACATAGCAGTGTACATCTCAGACCTCTGTGTGTGTTGTCCCATCTCATGTATATTGTCACCATCCACGTGTTGCTTAGTTTGTCCTCCGACTCTTCCTGCTAGGTTGGCTAACTTGTCTACTCCATGACAATATTTATGACCGGGAACACTGACCACCTTTAACAGTGAACGTCTGGTAGTAAGACACAGTCGGTTCTATCACATTATTGCAAATTGTATAAATGTTCGTTCTTTTTATTTATTTTTTTTGCTCCCACCTGTAAGTCATTCATAAAAAAAAGTTTGTCAATTTATCAAAATGTTGCATAAATGTCACCGCTTATGCACATTTGGTGCGGATGTAATATACCTACATATACTATTCCATTTTTATCTAAAGAGGACCTATCTCCAGTTTTTGTTCTTAATTTATTTCTGCTGCTCCCCTCAATATTCACTTTTTGTGTTGTTTGGTTGATTTTTGTTGTTTTTGTTTTTTTTCTTATTATTAAATCCACCATGCATTGCCAGAGAGATGCTAATTTTTATGGTCTTTACAAGAGGGAATGGCTCAAAGCATTATCTGGGGTGATGTCTTCAGAGTGATCTGCATAATTACCCTGTCAGCAATGCCCCCTTGGTGAAGTCCGTAAAATTAGCACTGAATAAAAAGGCCCATATCCCTGGAAGAATGTGGTGGATTTAACAAAAATACATATTACGGTACTCGCCCAAGCAACGCAAATGAAATAAAAGCAAAACTTTTCTCTTTTGACCTGATGACAGGTCCTTTTTAAACATTAAATGCCTCCTCTCATCACAGCACATTTCTTTATTACTTAAACAGTGGTTGTGTGCTTCCCTCTTGGAAACATCCATGGATTCTTTCCTGGATCCTGATAGAGCCCTGGTAATAAATTGCCTGTGTACACTTGCCTGCATCATCAGATGTACTGTGTTCATACTGTTTTACAGGACTGTCATGTGATGGTCGTGAAGGGGCTAAAAGAATATTGCCATCTTAGATTTAGCGGATATAAAAAGTCTACATACCCCTGTTAAAATGCGAGGTTTTTGTCATGTAAAAAAAATCATACTAACAAGAATCATTTCAGACCTTTTTTCCTTGTTAATGTCACCACATAATTTATACAAATCCATTAACCCCTTAACCCCCCGGAGCTTTTATCGGTTTTGCGTTTTCGCTCTTCTTTCCCCTCCTTTCCAGAGCCATAACTTTTTTATTTTTCTGCCAATATGGCCATGTGAGGGCTTATTTTTTGCATAACAAGTTGTACTTTTGAACGACACCATTGGTTTTACAATGTCGTGTATTAGAAAACGGGGAAAAAAATTCCAAGTGCGGTGAAATTGCAAAAAAAGTGCATTCCCACACTTGTTTTTTGTTTGGCTTTTTTGCTAGGTTCACTAAATGCTAAAACTGACCTGCCATTATGATTCTCCACGTCATTACGAGTTCATAGACACCTAACATGTCAAGGTTCTTTTTTATCGAAGTGGTAAAAAAAAAATTCCAAACTTTGCTAAAAAAAAAAAAAAAATGCGCAATTTTCCGATACCCGTAGCGTCTCCATTTTTTGGGATCTGGGGTTGGGTGAGGGCTTATTTTTTGTGTGCCAAACTCACGTTTTTAGTGATACCATGTTGGTGCAGATACGTTCTTTTTATCGCCCGTTATTGCATTTTAATGCAATGTCGTAGCAACCCAAAAAAATGTAATTCTGCTGTTTTGAATTTTTTTATCATTACGCTGTTTAGTGACCAGGTTAATCCATTTTTTTAATTGATAGATCAGGCGATTCTGAACTCAGCGATACCAAATATGTGTAGGTTTAATTTTTTTTTTTAATTATTTTGAATGGGGCGAAAGGGGAGTGATTTGAACTTTTATATTTTTTTGTTTTTTCATATTTTTAAAAACATATTTTTTTTACTTTTGCCATGCTTCAATAGCTTCCATGGGAGGCTAGAAGCTGGCACAACTTGATTGGCTCTGCTACATAGAGGCGATGCTCAGATCGCCTCTATGTAGTAGAATTACAGCATTGCTATGAGCGCTGACCACTGGGTGGCACTCACAGCAATCCGGCATCAACAGCCATAGAGGTCTCAATGAGACCTCTGGTTGTCATGCCGATGACCCCCGATCACGTGATGGGGGTCAGCGGTGCGCCCATTTCCGTCCGGAAGCAACTTGTTAAATGCTGCTGTCAGAGTTTGACAGCAGCATTTAACTAATTGATAGGTGCGGGTGGGTCTCAATTCCACCCGTGCCTTTTGCGGGCACGTCAGCTATTCAAAACATGTCCCGGCTTTGATGTGGGCTCACCGCCGGAGCCCACATCAAAGCGAGGGTTCTGCCATCAGACGTACTATTCTGTCCGATGGCTGAAAGGGGTTAAGAAACAGCGTGCAATAATTTTGAGGAGGAAAATAAAAATTACAGAAATAAAAAAAAAAAAGTTTGTGTACTGCATTTGACAATCTCCTGTATTCTTCATGTGTCTGGCCTGCGGGGTAGGGTAGCAAGATTGAAGATTTTTAATACAAACAAAAGCCCGGCTGTGTTTTGCCAAAGACTACATCAAGTCTTCCAAAATCATGTGCAAAAATGTGTTGTGGTTTGATGACACCAAGCTTGAACTTCTTGACCATAATACTAAAAGAACACCATACCTACAGTGAAGCATGGTGGAGACAGCATTATGCCTTTGGGATTGTTTTTCAGCAGCTTTAACTGGGGCTTTAGTTAAGGTGGATTGCGAACAGTTCCAAATATTAGTAAATTTTTGCCACAAAACCTTCAGCTGAAAATAATGAGGAATTTCATCTTTCAGCATGACAATGACCCTAAATCCATGTCTCCAAAGCAATAAAAGAATGGCTTAACCAATAGACGATTAACCCCTTAACGACCAGAGTTTTGCATTTTTGTTTTTTGCTCTCCTTCTTCCCAGAGCCATAACTTTTTATTTTTTGGTCAAAATGGCCATATGAGGGCTTGTTTTTTGCTGGACAAGTTGTACTTTTGAACGACACCAAAACATATCGTGTACTGGAAAACGGGTAAAAAAATCCAAGTGTGATGAAATTATGAAAAAGAGCAATACCACATTTGTTCTTTGGGTTTTTTTTTTACCATGTTCCCTAAATGCTAAAACTGACCTGCCAATATGATTCTCCAGGTCATTGAGTTCATAGACACCAAATATGTATAGGCTCTTATTTATTTAAATGATGAAAAAAAATTCAAAAATTTGTGCAAAAAAAAAAACAACCTGCACCATTTTCCGATACCCGTAGCGTCTCCGTTTTTTGTGTTCTGGGGTTGGTTGAGGGATTATTGTTTTCGTGTCGACCTGATGTTTTTATTGATACCGTGATGGTATAGATGCAATCTTATGGTCGCCCGTTATTGCATTTTAATGTAATGTTGCTGCCACCAAAAAAACGTAATTCTGGCATTTTGACTTTTGTTCTCATTACCCCGTTTAACCATTGGGTTAATTCTTTTATGATATTGATACATCGGGCGATTCTGAATGCGGCGATACCAAATATGTGTGTATTTGATTTTTTTAACATTTTAATTTGAATGCGGCAAAAGGGGGGTGATTTAAACTTTTATTTAATTATTTTAATATTTGTACAAACTTTTTTTTTTTTTACTTTTTGCATGCTTCAATAGTCTCCATGGGAGACTAGAAGCTGCACTTGTCTGATCGGCTCTGCTACACACAGGCGATGATCAGATCGTCTGTATGTAGCAGAAATGCTCCGTGCTATGACAACCATAGAGGTCTGCTGGAGACCTCTGGTTGTCATGTCGACCCATCGGTGACCCGCGATCATGTGACGGGGTCATCGATGAGCGGGTTTAGTGACACACTTCTGGTAAGCACGAGGTATATGACTGTTGCGGGCACATGTCAGCTGGATATATCAGCTGTCATGTGCTTGGCAAGGTGCGGGATCTATTATGCCCGATGTCGGAAAGGGGTTAATGTTTTGGAATGGCCCAGCCAGAGCCCAGACCTGAATCAAATTGACTTAAAGAGCGTTGTATACAGGAGAGTTTTGTTTGAGGGTGTGCATATATATGCAACCATGTTATTTTAGTTCTTTGTTTTCTTTTTCCACCCGAAAAGATTTCAGTTTATTTTCCTTTTTTTTTTTAATAAGATATATATTTTTTCAACATACAACAAAAGACAACACCCATCCAAACCCCTCCCCCCTTGTTCCGGACCACATAGCAATTAGCAATTATCTTATTACGTTAATCAACATATTTAAGCTTAATACGGCAATCTGTACACTCATGTGCAAATAGACGTTATGAAAAGAAGTCCCAAGTCTCCAAGTTCTTTATGTTTCACCTGAAACAAGAATGACATTATGAAAACAGATTTTATATGCATCACTCCAAGGACCTTAATCGGACATATCTTGCTCAATACAAGTAATAATTTTACCCAGCACCCCCAAGTAAGGACATGCCTTGGTGAATTTTCCAGTCCTCCTATATATTACAGAATTTATGCAGGGCACTCCTCTTTTGATGTACTCCTTCTTCCAGATGTAGCAGTAGATTCATTTTCTCCATAAACTCCATAAACGTAGGTGAAGCTCTGTCCAACCAGTGTGCTGCTATAGTATTCCTGGCTTGATAAAATGTTATTTTAAGTGCCAACTTTGTTTGCATCTTCAGCAACCCTGTCCACAAAACCCAAGACACAAACACCATATTTATGTGGTCTATGACTTGGTTCTAGAAATTCCAGATGGAACCACTTGACCAAAACATGTGGCAAATCGGCAGGTCCCGAACCGCATCTCAGACACAAGTCATCCTCTCTTACCCTAATTTTATGCAGGAATTTGGGAGTCCTTTGTACCCGATGCAGCAGGTACATCTGTGACATCCTTTGTGCCTCACTAGTGGACAGCTGGGGAATCAAGGATAATATGTCATCCCACTGCTCATTGTCATTTACCCCAACATCCTGCTCCCATTTCTCTTTAAGCTTCAACGGATGCTTATCTATAACTTGGGCAAGGAGTAGTTGATAAAATCTAGAAATTGCACCAGTGACACAATTCTAGCTCCCAACGAAAGAAAACAATAAATGATTATGGGTTCTAAGCGGAGTAAGGCCGGGTTCACATTAACGTATCTGTGCGCAGCGTATGCCTGCGTACAGATCCGCATGCGTCTTGTGTACCTATCTTTAACATTGTGTACGCAAGGACATGTGTTTGCATCAGTTTGGGTGCAGATGCGTCCGCATGCGTTGATTCGCCGTGCCCGAGATCTCAATCTGCGCATGCGCAACCTACGGTGGCCATTTTCCCGGAGACCACAGCATCGAGGCAATAGAAGTGCAGGGTCTTTCACAAAATGTCGCCGGAACTCCGCGCACCACCAAACCTGCTGCACCAGGCTGGGATGGGATGGGAGCAAGATCATCGCCCTGCAGCATTGGACCTATTATGCAAAAATGTATTTCTTACATTCCAAAAAAAATATCAGGACCAATATAGCCACCCTTTTTTCAATAACAGTCATAAGCTTTCCACCCATGGAGTATATCAATTTCTTAATCAGTTGACAATCAGCTTTTTGGACAACACCAACCACAGCCTCCCAGACACTGTTCATAGTAGTGAACAGTTTTCCTTCACTGTAAATTTCCTGTTGAAGGGCCCACATGTTCATCTCAAAGGCCTTCACTGGCAGCCAAGTAGTGGAGGACTTCGATGCATGCAATGGAGAATTGTCATACATAAAATTCATGGTTTTCTTGAATTCTGCAGACTTTTTCCTGTATCACTGCTTGAAGAAAGTGTCTCCTAAAAACTGTCAGTAGGTTTGGGAGTTGATTTTGAGAGCATCTTCAACCTGTAAAGGTCCAACTAGCTTATCTTTAATAATACTATCCCATAGCATTACCCCACCTCCACCTTTGTGGCATCTGAGTCGAAGTGGAGTTTGTGCCCCTAACTGATCCAGCCTCGGGTTCATCCATCTGATCAGTCAAGAGTCACTATCATCTCATCAGTCCAGAGAAGCTTAGAAAAATATGTCTTCAGATATTTCTTGGGCCCGGTCTTAATGTTTCAACTTCTGTATCTTGTTCAGTAGTGGTCGGATTTCAGCCCTCCTTACCTTTTCCTTGTCTCTAAGCACTAGACAATCTAGGAAGGTTGCATTTCTGGAATTTGACAACAGTGGAGGATAATAGTAACATAGTTAGCAAGGCCAAAAAAATACATTTGTCCATCCAGTTCAGCCTATATTCCGTCAGAATAAATCCCCAGATCTATGTCCTTTTTTTAATCAAATAAATTTTTATTAAGAATAACAAGGTAAGTTACATGGTACATTCTTATTTTCTTTATAATTTACAAATTTTCCCCCTCCCTCCCTTCAAACAATCCCCTTCAATCCCCCCTCCCCCCACCCTCACCCAGCACAGCAGCTCATCTTACTTAGTACTTTCATCCCAAAACCAATAGAGAATTTAAACCCTCATCCCACAGTATAAGCCACATTTTACACAATACTTAATTAGAGCATTAATTAAGATACTACCTCTATCCCATAGCAATCCATGGAGACCACATTTTATTGAACATCTCAATTTTCCCTCTCTTTTTATAAAACCCTTTTTCCAGTGTCAGACCCTGTTTCACATATTGGAGGAATTCTCCTCTTGACGGCGGTGCGTCCCTAATCCAATTCCGAGCTATTACCTTTCTGGCCATGTATAACAATCTAGCAATTATTATCTACTCCAATCTCATCCACACATCCCAACAGGCACACAACTGGATCCCTTGGAAACTTACATCCATACGCACCTTCCATACGGCTCAAGACTACCAACCAATATGCAGCCAGTCTCGGACACGTCCACATCATATGGAGTATATCAGCATCTATATTTTTACACCTCGGACATTCAGAGTTATCACGCAACCCAGCCTTATGAAGCATCATTGGTGACTTATACACCCTGTGTATCACATAGAGCTGCGACATCCTATACGGTTCACTGAGTGACAATCGCGGGACCCATTCTAGCACCAACTCCCAAGTCTCATTCTCCATAGAACCCAGATCCCTCTCCCATTTAGCTCTCGCCATTATTGGAAACTTCAGTAGGAAGGTATGCAATAGATCTTTATACAAAGTAGATATGACCCCCCCAGTAGTCCCATCATTGCATACATACTCCATTACTATATCCCTCTGAATTTCAATACTTCCGTTCCTACTCTGAGCTCCAAAAGCATGCCTCATCCGCAAATATTGGAATTCCCCTACTGGCCCAAGACCGAATTCCGCCTGCAATTGGGAAAATGATTTCAATTCACCTCGCTCAATTATCTGATACACATATTTAATCCCTTTGGCTTGCCATTCTCTCAGTATTCCCACTGTCGCAAATTCCTGCAAGTTGCTATTATGCCATATCGGTGAGAATTTAGTCAACCCCGTGACCCCCCCGTATGTGCCTCAGCCTACCCCACAGCTTCCGTATCAGCAGCACAGTTGGATATAATTTCCCCAAAGCCCCCAGGGATCCATCCTCCAAGCATTGTACCGCTGGCCATCTTTTTGTCACTACTTCCATCAATCGCTGTGTCGCACCAGATGACCCTTCACACGCCCAGCCTTTTAAGTGCTGACTTTGAGCTGCAAGAAAATACATTTCGGGGTTAGGCAGTGCCAATCCCCCATCGTCTTTGGGTCGCTGTAATGTCTCCAGTTTGATACGCGGATACTGTCTCCCCCATATTAAATTCCTAAACAGAGAATTAATCTGTCTAAATCTCCCACGTGGTATCCAAACTGGCGCATTATGAAGGACATACAGTATTTTTGGCATCAGGATCATTTTAATAAGGTTCACCCTACCTACCACAGATAGATGCAATTTAAGCCATGCATCTGCTTTCGCCCTAAGAACATCCAGTACTGGGTTCAGGTTTTTATGTATATAGTCAGTAATAGGCATAGACACCCATATTCTAAGGTATTTAAATTGGCTAGTCACCTCCAGTCACCCATCCTCCAGTGGTTCCCCACCATCATCATCCACCTTAAACAAGACCGACTTCTTCCAATTTATCCTAAGTCCCGACACTGATCCGAAACGCTCAATAATCCCAATGGCTCCCTCCAAGGATGCACCCGGGTCAGCCAAAAATAGCAGAATATCATCCGCATACAACGCCACCCTCTCTTCAATCAACCCATATTTGAACCCAGTCACCTCATCAGACCGTCGAAGCTTAGCAGCCAGTGGTTCCACAGCCAGAGCAAATAAAAGAGGAGAGAGCGGACACCCCTGCCTCGTCCCTCTAGCTAGCTGTATAGATCGTGACAACTCCCCATTTACCCTAACCTTAGCCGTCGGCATAGAGTACATCAGTCGAATCCAGGATATAAACTGTGGACCAAACCTCATACTCCGTAGCACCTGCCAGAGATACCCCCATTCCACACTATCAAACGCCTTGTGAGCATCTAAGGATGCGACAACTCTCTGGCCACAATTGTCAGACCTGAGTTGCAAGTTCATATACAGCCTTCGTAGATTAATCGCCGTGGACCTATCAGGCATAAAGCCAGACTGGTCTGAATGTACCAGGCCGGAAATGACACTCGTCAATCTCATTGCCAGCACCTTGGCCAGGAGCTTAACGTCAATAGTAAGCAAGGAGATTGGCCGATATGAATCTGGCTGCGTCAGGTCCTTCCCCTCCTTAGGAATCACCACTATGATGGCCTCTCGCATAGATGCCAGTAATCGACCCCCACTCCTAGCCTCTTCTAATAGTATCCTTAATTTTGGAATCAGTACCTCCCCAAATTCTTTATAAACTTCTGCAGGAAATCCATCTACTCCGGGTGCCTTCCCGTTAGCCATAGACTGCAGTGCCCGACCCAACTCCTCCTCCGTTATGGGGGCCTCCAAGTTTTCTCTATCCATGTCATTCAGTCTCGGAAGCTCCAATTCCCCAAGGAACGCCACCGTGTCTTCCACCGGCCCATCCGCTCGAGAGGAATATAGATCCGCATAAAAGTCCGCAAAAATCTCCGAAATCTCTGAGGTTTCAGAGACAGCGATGCCTCTCCCCGATATCAAAGAATGAACAAAGGAAGTACTTCTCTGGGCAGAAGCCACCAATGATAGCAGATGCCCCACTGATTCGCCCTCTTGATAGAAGGCCAGATTCATGAATTCCCTCTTCCTATCAGCCTTACCCAACAATACCTCTTCCAACTGACTCTGAGCCGCCTTTAGCCTCCTGCTAGCCTCCGGGGTACCCGTTGTTACCATCTCATCCTCAGCTATCCTCAGCCCTTCAATCGCCAACTTCTCTATCTCTCTCGATTTTCTTTTACACCGGCTAATATCCCTGAACAACAAACCCCTCAAGAACGCCTTCATGGCTTCCCACACAGTAAGAGCATCTGCACTTCCCTCATTTATCTCAAAAAATTCCACTAATTCCTTCTTAATCTTTTCCCCATCTATACTGTCTAGCCAATTAGGGTGAACTTTCCACTCCTTCCTGCTCCCTATCCGTGTCCCAACCGGCCGAAATTCCACTTCAACTGGACTATGGTCTGAGAGAGCCCTAGGCAAATATTTCACGTCCCTTACCATCGTATCAAGTAGACAGTTACCCAGTGCTAAGTCAATCCTAGATAGAGTACCATGAGCTGGTGAGTAACATGAGTACCCCCTTTCCCCAATATGTCTAACTCTCCATAAATCAATCATACCTATTTCCCGGATATAGGTTCCAAACGTAGTGGTATGCCCCTCTGCTCTATTCTGAGTGTTTTTGTTTTTGTCCCAAAAGTCATCACAGATATTATTAAGATCTCCAATAATCAAAAGAGGCAGTGGTCCCCAACGCTCTACCCTCTCCAGTACCTCCCTTATCTTTTTACTTGAATATGGAGGCAGAATATACATTGCCGCCACACACAACATTACTCTATTCATTTTACATTTCACAAGTACATACTGACCATCCACGTCCTTTTTTACCATTATTTCCTCATACTGCACCCCAGCAGGTATTAACACGGATACACCCCTAGAGTACGTTGAGAAAGTAGCATGATACGCCTTCTGTATCCAACGCCTCTTCAATACATCCACCCTCTCCCGCACTAAATGTGTCTCTAGCAAACAAATCATTGAGACCTTCTGATCTCGGACATATTGCAGACTTGCCGCACGCCGTGTCTTATCCGCGAGTCCTCGCACATTCCAACTCAGTATTTTAATACAATCACCCATCCTGTGGCTTGTCATTTCTCTCAGCAATCAGTTTCCCAAATATGAGCTTCCCCAACCCCCCTACCCTCCCTATTCCCTCCCAACTTACCCCCCTAACCCCCCCAATATAGTACATTCCTCCTCTCCTCAAGAGTGGGGCTCCACTGCCCACTGCGGACACTCTCCTTTACTTTACCCTCTCTATTCGCGTCCCGCTACCATAACAGTTACAATTTCCCTCCCCAACTTTCACAGTATTGTATCCTACCATTTCAACATACATGAACATATATAAAAGAAAAGAAAAGAATAACAAAAAAGGAGGGGGGGGGGACCAAACCAGTTCACAGCACCCAAACTGTCCCCCCTCCCCCATATCCTGTAGTCGATATTATTCCCTCCGGCCATTCCTTCAATATGGCTCAGCAAAGTCTCCAACAGTCGCCCAATTTTTAAAAACCAACGCTAACAGTGACAGAGCTCTCCTCCATTCAAAACTCCCCAACAGTTGCACAACTTTTTTTTTAACCAGTGCTAGCGAGCACGGAACTCCTCTCCGCCGGCAGAGGAAAGAAAAACAAAAATACATCCCAGCTGGGTCTCGCCGACATATCAGTCACCCATTCCTTTAAGCTTCTTCTCATTGGCATCAAGCCACTGGGTAGCGTCCTCCGGTGTCAGAAAAAAGTGAGTTTTATTAAAGGCCACCATTCTCAGCTTGGCGGGAAACATCACTGAGCACTGCACTCCCAGCTCCCTCAGTCGCCGCTTGACACCAGTAAATTTCATCCGCTGCTTCTGAACTGCAGCGGAATAATCCGGATAAATGGCGATTTTTTGACCTCCAGCCGTCAGATCCTCAATCTCTCTAGCTTTCCTGAGGATAATGTCTCTGTCCCTGTAATTAAGTATTTTAGCGAGCATGGTACGAGGGTTCGCTCCTGGGGCGGGGGGCTGCGATGGGACCCTATGAGCCCGTTCCACCGCAAAGACTTTTGTCAGCACTAGGCTCCCAATCTTCTCCAGCAACCAGTTTTCAATAAATTCTGTGGGATTTCTCCCCTCAGTCTTTTCAGGCACTCCCACTATACGTATGTTATTCCTTCTGGATCTGTTTTCCAGATCCTCGTTTTTAGCGGCGAGCTCGGCTATTGCTTGTGCAAACTTCTTTTCAGCTTTCTGTAATTTAACTATGTAATCTTCAGCCGTACTCATCCTCTCCTCCACCACTCCTATACGTTTATCCATTTTCTGTAGGGCTGCATTAATCTGTGCCGTGTCCCCTTTAACCTCCTGCATCTGCTGAGCCAAGGAGTTCAGGGATTGCTGGCACGAGGAAATCAGGGTGATAACATCCCTAAGGGTCGGCTCCTTTCCCTGCGATGCATCTTCAGGTCCCCCACTAGCCCCCGCCATATTGCCTCCTTCTTCTCCCTTCTGTACCTCATGCTGCTCAGCCGTACTTGCTTCCTCCTCTTCCTGGTCAGCTGCAGCTCCAGATTCTTTTTCTGCCTCATCAGCAGCCTCCACCCTGGCGAACTGCTGCAGTCTTGCCGCCACCTCCATACGCTGCTGGCATGCGGAGTTCTCCTTGTCGGCGTTCTCCCTCACTTCAGCGCCATCTTGGCCGGCGCCTGCATCGCCGGTGCCAGCATCTTTTTGCCGCCTCCTCGTCATCTCTGCCGCCTCCGGACCCACCGCTCCGCAGTGCTACACTCTCCGGTCCTTCAGCCAGCCGGATTATAAGAAATATACCCGAAAATCGGGGATAAAGCAGGATTTTTGTCCCTCTGGCAGCGGGAGCGCTCTTCCCTGCGTCCGCTCACATGGCCAGCTAGGACACGCCCCCCCAGATCTATGTCCTTCCAAAGAACCTAATAACTGTAGCATGCAATATTGTTACAGTACAGGAAGACATCCAGGCCTCTCTTGAACCCCTCGACTGAGTTCGCCATCACCACCTCCTCAGGCAAGGAATTCCAGATTCTCACTGCCCTAACGGTAAAGAATCCTATGTTGGTGGAAAAACCTTCTCTCCTCCAGACGCAGAGAATGCCTCCTTGTGACCGTCACCTTCCTTGGTATAAACAGATCCTCTGAGAGAAATTTGTATTGTCCCCTTATATACTTATACATGGTGATTAGATCGGCCCTCAATCGTCTTTTTTTAGACTAAATAATCCTTTATTATTAACTAAGATCCCCAAGTCCAATAGGTTTTCAAATCTTTGGCAATTAATGTGAGTCTTTTTTTTTTTCTCCACAAATTTTTTACAACCCTTTGCAAGTTTGCAAGTAAACTTTTGATGGTTCTGTGATCATGCCCCAGTGTCTTAGTAATTTGAAGAGTGCTGCATAACAAAATTTTTGACTTTTACAAGTCCGTTAAATTTCTTTTAAGCAAACTACCTAATGATACTGCACACCTTGATGAAGAGTGTTGATATCCTTAGTTCACATTCTCTCTTATCATCTGATCTGCTTTAGTCAATAAACATTCAAGTTTATACAGATTGGAATTTGAAAATCTGCATAATAATAATGATATGGTAAAAATACACACTTGCCTAATAATTGAGCACATAGTGTATTCTAGTCCATTTTTCTTATCTTTTAGATATTGTCCACAAGAGGAAGGGGAAGTTACAAAATAAATTCATCCACTCTCCAAAAAAACTTGTTGGTTGAGTTATTTTGAGATATATATATATATATATATATATATATATATATATATATATATATATATATATATATATATATATATATATATATATATATATATACACACACACAAACCTCTCAGATATAGTATGTGTGGGGATAACATCGTCCTTGTAAGCATTTGATTATTCAGTATTTATTGATTTGCTTTTAACCTGTGAGACCTCAGTAATTGTCAGAAGAGGTTTATTGATTGTATGTTTTAACAAGAATACCTTTCCTGAATTTTCTTATCGCTTATGTGACTAAAATGGGAATCCCGTTGTGTAGAGTCAGTAATTATAATGCAGCACAAGTAGATTTTGTGCATCAAAGCGATTAATAATACATGTTTAATTACTCGGCCAGTCAGTGACAAAGGTTTCATTCCCAGCCTGTGAGTGCTACATGCATATAGAGAGATTTTTTTTGTTATATAACCGGAGTAATTGTTTAAAGTGAGATCACAAATGTTAACATTTTGCTTTTTGTTTCTGTCTGTTCTATACACTTTATGTTATCATTGATTGGACAGACCAACCTGCCTTATCCTTAAGTTTATTAATATTTTTAACCTCCCTTTCTTATTATCAAATTTTCGTATTTAAGATTTAATCAGCTGTGGCATTTTAGAGAAACCTCCGCCTGAAAAACAAGCTAAGAAAGGGGAGACTGCTCTTGTGTGTGTGGCTCCTTTAGACTTCACCCTGCCCAACTCTCCTTGATTTTCAGGTCTTTCCTTGTTTGCATGTAGTTATAAACCTGTCAGTCAAGCCGAGGTGTCAGGGAGAAGCCAGTGAGAGCCGGACCAATGTGTGCGGCTTGTTTCTCAAGATGTAGTTTCTCAAGCTCAAGGGGAAACAACCATGGTCGTGAATGTTCTTTGTTTTCCATCCTTTGGCTTTGCACTTCACAAAAGATCAGAATGTTTTCAATTTCTTTTTCTCTATTAATAAATCATGTTACTCTCACTATTCTTTGTGTCCTAAACCCTTTATAAACCTGTTATCATATTCATAAATGATACTTCTGTGCTTTCACATTAGGGTTGGTATTGGTCAAAACACAATATGTATTCTGACCCAATGTCTTACCTTTATGTTGTGTGAAGATCTTTTCTCAGTCGGCACAGCTATGTCTATAATGAGTTTATTATGCTTGCTATTGGTTATTGATCCAGTTAGTTATTTTCTTATGATGTGATGGATCTGATGTTATGACCCTACAGTAGTGGGGAAGCTTAACCTTCATATTTCTGCAGTCAGCTGTAATTGGGCTGAAACCTTCCTGTCCACGAATTTGATTTCAGGTGATGAATACCAAAAACACAGGGAATTTGGAGTTCATGTTCCAAAAAGGGCGTCGGAGGAGAAGATCGGGAGAACCCCATCATTCCCCATGTTCCATCACTCTACAGTCCAGAGCCATGTCCATCACTAACCTGGCATCATGGCGACAGGTGTTCTTTTTTTGTTGTTTTTACATTGAGTTCATCAGCCACCCAATTCCCGCTACATGTATTCCTGAGTTTCCCACTTTCTCTTAGCTGCTGGATTCTCTCCTTTTGCTTGTTTTAGATGAGTATCTCAGGTATAAATTGAATGTAGTCATACTGGTACTTTTGAAGCTAGATGCACAAAATAAAGCTAGAGATTATTGGCTGCCATCACATGTTGGGTCCTTCAAATTAAGTTACATCTCATTGTATGAGTTTAACTTGAATTATTACTTTAAAATATGACCAATGTAAAAAAGTGTGCCTGACATTTGCTTTCTACGCCACATTGTATGTTATATTATTTAAAGGGCATCACACTGCAATATTTAGTATATCTTTATGAGGCTGATATAATTGCTTAAAAAGGATAGTACATTACTCAAAAAGAACATTTTAAGTACTTGCCTCATTCCAAACTAAGTGCCTTATTGTTAAAGTTTCATTGTGCGCTGCTGTATGTATAGAAAGTGGTGCAGAACGGAAGCGCCTGCTACACATGGCCATTCCTTTTGTCTCATATTAGTCCATAGTCTTCGACTCTTCCAGCATTATGTAGAATGCCGTGTGTGTTCTGTATTGATCTGCCTTGGCCATCAGGTATTCTTCTCTTATGATGTGCTTCCAGTCAATACCATCTGACTGTTCTCTTAATGCTTTTTTTCTTTGCAATTCTTTTCTATTTTGTAATATGAACAATACAATTACACAGCTATAGTGAGTGGTTTGCTGAAGCTACCAAGCAACATTTTATTATATTTTAATGGTAATCTGTTTGGCTGGAACAGCATTTTTTCAAGATGGTGAATACACTTTCTTTGCTTAAATGAATTGTTAAGGTAACTTGTTAGAGCCCATTATGTCATGTACCTCATAGTTGGATGAGATGTAGAAGTCCTGCGGGCTAAAATCACATCACTGTGGTGATACAGATGCCCCGTGAATTGCAATAACTCATTACAATACAGTTGATTTCAGTTGCACAGGGAAACCTGCCTGAGAGAGGACCTTTATATTGTTTGTGGCTTTGGGAACAGAACATTCTAATGGAGACAGATTTAAGTTTCTTAGTGAACACGGACTCCTACTAGGCACAGCTTTAATGTGCAGGTACTTTAATAGCAGCTTTAAAAAAAAGAAAAAAAAGATTGAAAATGGAAAAATCTAATCTCTTAATGTCTTCAGATCTCCATGGAAAAAATGTCAAATTGTGGATTGAGTCATTTCTTGATGATATGTTAGTGTATATTGTACTGCAGCACGCTAACATAAGAGAGGTCTTTTTAAACCCCTAATTTTTACCATTGTCACTTTATGAGGTCATACGTCTGGAATGCTTCAACGGATCCCAGTGATTCTAAGACTGTTTTTTCATGACATATTGTACTTCATTTTAGTGGTAAAATTTCTTCGATATGACTTGTGTTTATTTATGGAAAAATTTTCAAACTTTTAATAATTGTTCCCTTAACCCCTTCACCCCCGGAGCTTTTTCCGTTTTCGTTTTTCGCTCCCCTCCTTCCCAGAGCCATAACTTTTTTATTTTTCCGTCAATTTGGCCATGTGAGGGCTTATTTTTTGCGGGACGAGTTGTACTTTTGAACGACATCATTGGTTTTAGCATGTCGTGTACTAGAAAACGGGAAAAAAATTCCAAGTGCAGTGAAATTGCAAAAAAAGTGCAATCCCACACTTGTTTTTTGCTTGCCTATTTTGCTAGGTTCACTAAATGCTAACTCTCACCTCCTGCCATTATGATTCTCCAGGTCACTACGAGTTCATAGACACCTAACATGACTAGGTTATTTTTCACCTAAGTGGTGAAAAAAAATTCCAAACTTTGCAAAAAACAAAACAAAACAAAATTGCGCCATTTTCCCATACTCGTAGCGTCTCCATTTTTCGTGATCTGGGGTCAGGTGAGGGCTTATTTTTTGCGTGCCGAGCTGGCGTTTTTAATGATAGCATTTTGGTGCAGATACGTTCTTTTGATCGCCCGTTATTGCATTTTAATGCAATGTCGTGGCGACCAAAAAAACGTAAATCTGGCGTTTCGAATTTTTTTCTCATTACGCCATTTAGCGATCAGGTTAATGCTTTTTTTTTATTGATAGATCGGGCGATTCTGAACGCGGCGATACCAAATATGTGTAGGTTGGTTTTTTTTTTTATTGATTTATTTTGATTGGGGCGAAAGGGGGGTGATTTAAACTTTTATATTTTTTTTATTTTTTTCACATTTTTAAAAACTTTTTTTTTTTACTTTTGCCATGCTTCTATAGCCTCGCTATAGATCGCTGCTACACAGCAGATTTGCAGGTGTGCTGTGAGCGCCGACCACAGGGGGGCGCTCACAGCCACCGGCAATCAGTAACCATAGAGGTCTCAAGGACCTCTATGGTTACAATGGAGGAGCATCGCCGACCCCCGATCATGTGACGGGGGTCGGCGATGCGCTCATATCCGGCCGCACGGCCGGATGCGGTAGTTAAATGCCGCTGTCTGCGTTTGACAGCGGCATTTAACTAGTTAATAGGCGCGCGCAGATCGCGATTCTGCTCGCGCCTATTGCGGGCACATGTCAGCTGTTCAAAACAGCTGACATGTCCCGGCTTTGATGTGCGCTCACCGCCGGAGCGCACATCAAAGCGGGGGTCCCGACATGTGACGTACTATACCGTCACATGTCGGGAAGGGGTTAAATGAGAGAGTCATATCGCGCAAAATAGTTAGTAAATAACATTTCCCACATGTCTACTTTACATCAGCACAATTTTGGAAACATCATTTTTTTTTTTTGTTAGGACGTTATAAGAGTTAAAAGTTGACCAGCAATTTCTAATTTTTCCAACAAAATTTACAAACCAGTTTTTTAGGGACCATCTCACATTTTAAGTGAGTTTGGGGGGGTCAATATGACTGAAAATACCCCAAAGTGACACCATTCTAAAAACTGCACCCCTCAAGCTGCTCAAAATCACATTCAGGAGGTCTATTAACCGTTCAGGTGCTTCACGAGAACTAAAGCAATGTGGAAGGAAAAAATGAACATTTTACTTCTTTTCACAAAATTTAATTTAGACCCAAACTTTTTTATTTTCTCAAGAGTATCAGGAGAAAATGGACCACAAAATGTGTTGTGAAATTTCTCCAGAGTATGCTGATACCCTGTATGTGGGGGAAAGCCACTGTTTGGGCGCATGGTAGGGCTCAGAAGGGAGAGAGCACCGTTTAACTTTTTGAATGCAAAATTGGCTGGAATCAATGGCGTGTTCCATGTCGCGTTTGGAGACCCCTGATGTACCTAAACAGTGGAAATTCCCCCAATTTTAACTCCAACACTAACACAGCCCTACTCCTGACCCTAATCCCAACCCTTACCACAACCCTAACTCCAACACCACCCTAACACCAACACCCCAACTGTATCCCCAAAACAACCGTAACCCCAACACAACCATAACCCCAACACAACTCTAAACCCAACACAACCGTAACCCCAACACCACAACCATAACTCCAACCTTAACCCCTGCACAACCTTAACCCCAACATAACCCTAGCCTCAACCCTTACCCTTTCCCAACCCTCACCCTAACCGTAGCCCCAACCCTAGCTCTAACCCCAACCTTAGCCTCAACCCTAACCCTAGCACCAACCCTAACTGCAAAGAATGGAAAAAATATTTTTTTTTATTATTTTTACCTAACGAACGGGGTGATAAAGGGGGGTTTGTACAATGTACAATTTTACTTTCTTTGGAGGTAGAAATGGGCCCCCTTACCTCTTGGGGCCCTGTGCATTAATGATATGGCTGCATTAATGATATGTCCGCCCCGGTTTCACCCACTGAAACATGCTGCCGATTGCTTGAGGTTTGCGACCGGAGACCCCCACGATCACTCAAAACATTGTTCTGATGTCATCATCACCTCTGCAAGCAGCATTCAGCCCTTGCAAAAGTGCACACATGGAGCTACATATGTGACCTGTTGTAAGTCTATGAGTTAGTTGTCCACATTTTATAGGATCATAGACTTTCTATTGGCCTCGTACATCACTCTCTATATTCACTCATGCAAGAGCTGAGTAGTGATGCTTGAAGAGATTAACACATTAAACATTTTTTTGATTGTTGGGGGTCTCAGGACCTGGACTTCCTTTGATCAGCAAAATATTTACAGTGGGGCAAAAAAGTATTTAGTCAGTCAGCAATAGTGCAAGTTCCACCACTTAAAAAGATGAGAGGCGTCTGTAACTTACATCATAGGTAGACCTCAACTATGGGAGACAAACTGTGAAAAAAAAATCCAGAAAATCACATTGTCTGTTTTTTTATCATTTTATTTGCATATTATGGTGGAAAATAAGTATTTGGTCAGAAACAAAATTTCATCTCAATACTTTGTAATATATCCTTTGTTGGCAATGACAGAGGTCAAACGTTTTCTGTAAGTCTTCACAAGGTTGCCACACACTGTTGTTGGTATGTTGGCCCATTCCTCCATGCAGATCTCCTCTAGAGCAGTGATGATTTTGGCTTTTCGCTTGGCAACATGGACTTTCAACTCCCTCCAAAGGTTTTCTATAGGGTTGAGATCTGGAGACTGGCTAGGCCACTCCAGGACCTTGAAATGCTTCTTATGAAGCCACTCCTTCGTTGCCCTGGCGGTGTGCTTTGGATCATTGTCATGTTGAAAGACCCAGCCACGTTTCATCTTCAATGCCCTTGCTGATGGAAGGAGGTTTGCACTCAAAATCTCACGATACATGGCCCTATTCATTCTTTCATGTACCCGGATCAGTCGTCCTGGCCCCTTTGCAGAGAAATAGCCCTAAAGCATGATGTTTCCACCACCATGCTTTACAGTAGGTATGGTGTTGGATGGATGCAACTCAGTATTCTTTTTCCTCCAAACACGACAAGTTGTGTTTCTACCAAACAGTTCCAGTTTGGTTTCATCAGACCATAGGACATTCTCCCAAAACTCCTCTGGATCATCCAAATGCTCTCTAGCAAACTTCAGACGGGCCCGGACATGTACTGGCTTAAGCAGTGGGACACGTCTGGCACCGCAGGATCTGAGTCCATGGTGGCGTAGTGTGTTACTTATGGTAGGCCTTGTTACATTGGTCCCAGCTCTCTGCAGTTCATTCACTAGGTCCCCCCGCGTGGTTCTGGGATTTTTGCTCACCGTTCTTGTGATCATTCTGACCCCACGGGGTGGGATTTTGCGTGGAGCCCCAGATCGAGGGAGATTATCAGTGGTCTTGAATGTCTTCCATTTTCTAATTATTGCTCCCACTGTTGATTTCTTCACTCCAAGCTGGTTGGCTATTGCAGATTCAGTCTTCCCAGCCTGGTGCAGGGCTACAATTTTGTTTCTGGTGTCCTTTGACAGCTCTTTGGTCTTCACCATAGTGGAGTTTGGAGTCAGACTGTTTGAGGGTGTGCACAGGTGTCTTTTTATACTGAACCTCTCGTGTCTCCCCTTTTCCTCATAGTTTGTAAGCTTGCGAGCAGGGCCCTCATTCCTCCTGGTATCTGTTTTGAACTGTGATTTCTGTTATGCTGTAATGTCTGTTGTCTGTATAAGTCCCCTCTATAAGTTGTAAAGCGCTGCGGAATATGTTGGCGCTATATAAATAAAATTATTATTATTATTATTATTGATAACAAGTTTAAACAGGTGCCATTACTACAGGTAATGAGTGGAGGAAAGAGGAGACTCTTAAAGAAGAAGTTACAGGTCTGTGAGAGCCAGAAATCTTGATTGTTTGTTTCTGACCAAATACTTATTTTCCACCATAATATGCAAATAAAATGATAAAAAAACAGACAATGTGATTTTCTGGATTTTTTTTTCTCAGTTTGTCTCCCATAGTTGAGGTCTACCTATGATGTAAATTACAGACGCCTCTCATCTTTTTAAGTGGTGGAACTTGCACTATTGCTGACTGACTAAATACTTTTTTGCCCCACTGTAAGTAAAACATATAAAAATAAAGTTCTAGGTACCCATTAAGACCATTTTACATACATTTTCAATTTGTCTACATAATTAGCCTAGCAGTACTACTAAGACAGTAGTTTAGTTATTGAGTTGCAATAAGTTTGGTCTGGCGCGATATCAAATGTACGTCACTCTACATTAGTGACATTGCACCAGGCTGAATAATCAAAGGAAGAGACATAGATGCTGTCAGGCAAAAGGCTGTTTTCCCACTCCCATCCATTGGCCAAAGACCACTGTCATGGCCGATAGCCATCAACACATCTCTGTTAAGGGCTTGTCCTCTGCTAGGACAGTCCCTTCTTGATCTAAATGTTTGGTGCCAATAAAATTAACTGCTTATATTCCCCTCCCGTGCTGGCACCATTCCAGCAGTGTCGATACTCATATTCCCGGGCTCTTGTGCTGTTGTTTTGACAAGTGAGCTTGGCGCTCAATCAGCCCTGGCATCACTATCTCTGCCTTCAGACAAATTGAACATCTAGAGGAAGTGAGAGGACCAGCGCAGCCCTTACTTCTTCTTGTTGTTCAATTTGTCTGAAGACTGGGGCCAGTGACGCCAGCGCTGATTGGGTTATTGGCTCGTGTCGTAACAACCGCATGAGCGCCTCTGGAATGCAAGCGTTGACACAAATAAAATGGCGCCGACACAGTAGGTGAGTATAAGCTTTTTCATTTTATCGAGGCCAAGTTTGGGGTGTAAGAAGGCGTTGTCCAAGTATTGGACAACTTCTTTATTTATAGTTATAGGGAAGAAGTAGTAATTTCGCTTTAGTATCAGCACTGATGGAGCTGATGTCAGATGAGTTTAAAGTGTAGAAATAAGAATAAAAATATACCTTATATACTCGAGTATAAACCTACCCGAGTGTAAACCGAGGTATCTATTTTTGCCACGAAAAACTAGGAACACTTATTGACTCTATTATAAGCCTGGTATGTATTATCCCCTCATCCCTACCCTGGTCTGCATGGCTCCTCATCCTTATCCTGGTATGCATCGCTCCTCATCCCTATCTTGGTCTGCATGGTTACTCATCCCCCTCCTTGTGTGCATGGCTCCTCATCCCCATCCTTGTCTGGATGCCCCCCTCATCCCTATCCTTGTATGCATGGCCCCTTCATCCCCATCCTTGTATGCATGGCCATCTCATCCCTATTCTGGTATGCATGGCCTTCTCATCCCTATCATGATATGCATGGTTCTTCATCCTTATCCTTATCCTGGTATGCATGACACCCTCATCGCTATTCTTGTATGTATGGCCCCCCCATCAGAAAAACATTTTTAAAAAATCACCCTACTTACTGTCCCTGCTCTCCCACACAGCATCTTGTTCCGGTGCAAGCAGCTGCAGTGGCCGGCGATCACGTATCCCCGCTACTTAAGAGAAATGAATATTCACTGCCCTCCACGCCTATGGGAGTGGTGAAAGGTGAATATTAATTTCTCTTAATTAGCGGGCACCCGTGATCGCCCGGCCGCTGCTGGAAGTCGGCAGCTGACACTGTGCACGCTATTACAGAGAAATTAATATTCACTGACAGCACAGTGAATATTCATTTCTCTTTAGCAGCGGGCACAGGTTTTAGCCGCAGCACCCGGCTCCTGCCTCCTGTGACCCGCTGCTCCTCCGCTGCCACTACCCCTCCATCTTCTGAGACAGTAACTTGAGTATAAGACGAGGGGGGCATATTCAGCACAAAAAAATGTGCTGAAAAACTCTGCTTATTCTCGAGTATATATGGTAGTTATTTTTTATATTAAAAAAGTATTTTTCTCCAACAAAAATTTTGAATATTTCTAAAGGCTAGGGTCTTTTAAAAGGCCAAAGGGCTGTCAGTTTAGATTTTCAGCTTTCTAAGTTGAATCGAGTGCACGTATATGACTGCTTTTATGACTGTATTTTTTCTTTTATAAGGTAATAGCATTACCTTTAGATTTTTTTACAACCCTAAATGATAGTTAACCTGTTGTGTGCATGAATCTAATGGGAAAAGTACAATGTCTGAGCATCCGTTTAAGTGTCCGTCTCCTTTAGGCGTACATGTCCGAAAATGATGCATGACAGAGCACTCGTTCGCTCTGTCAGCACCATTATAGTCTATGGCTCCATGGGCACATACACTCGAATCCTGTTTTGTGAGGGATTAGGACATAAGCCCCAAGGGGACCAACAAATGTGTGCCAAACCACGTTGTGAAAGCACCCTTAATCTTCCTCCAAAACTCTTTATAAACATTTTTTTTTTTAAATAAAACCTTAATACACAGATAATAGCATAAAACTCCTGGTCCATTTAAAGGGAACCTGTCACCCCCAAAATCGAAGGTGAGCTAAGCCCACCAGCATCAGGGGCTTATCTACAGCATTCTGGAATGCTGTAGATAAGCCCCCGATGTAACCTGAAAGATGAGAAAAAGAGGTTAGATTATACTCACCTGGGCGGGCGGTCCGATCCGATGGGCGTCGCGGTCTGGGTCCGGGGCCTCCCATCTTCTTACAATGACGTTCTCTTCTTGTCTTCATGCTGCGGCTCCGGCGCAGGCGTACTTTGTCTGCCCTGTTGAGGCAGAGCAAAGTACTGCAGTGCGCAGGGTCTCTCTGACCTTTCCCGGAGCCTGCGCACTGCAGTACTGTGCTCTGCCCTCAATAGGGCAGACAAAGTACGCCTGCGCCGGAGCCGCAGCAAGAAGACAAGAGGAGGACGTCATCGTAAGAAGATGGGAGGCGCTGGACCGGACCGCGACATCTACAGAATGCTGTAGATAAGCCCCTGATGCCGGTGGGCTTAGCTCACCTTCGATTTTGGGGGTGACAGGTTCCCTTTAACCTGCTCATATATTTTTATCTTATGATAACTATGTGTTTAACTCCACGAACTCTGGATTTTCCAAGCACATATACTGTAAATTTGTTTCTAGTATCTTCTAATTTTAAAGGAAAATAATGTTTTTTAACTGTACCATTTGATTTTTATGGTGGTCAAAGAATGATTACAAGCTGATCAGACTATATAGAAATTAATATAATAAAATAATTTGAAGGGCTTGTCCACTACTTAGACAACCTCTTCTCAGTCCTCATGTTTGGCCCTCTTAAAATAAAAGCACCTCTGCTCAACTCCCGTGCCGACACCATTTCAGCAAATTGAACATCAAGACAGAGAATAGCCGCAGCCCTGAATTTTATGATTAATACGTCCGAAGACGAGGACCGTGAAGCCAGTGCTGATTGGGTGCAGGGGTCACATGATGTAACAACCCTATGTGAGCCCCGGGAACGTGAGTGCCGACACCGTTGAAAAGTCGACTGTACAGGTGGAGAGTATAGGTTTTTTTTTTTTTTGGGGGGGGGTTTACGGGGCCAAACATGAGGACTGAGAAGGGGTTTTTCTAGTAGTGGACAACCCTTTTAACTGCAGTTACATATATGTATTTTTTCTATGATGACATTGGATGCTCTGTAGTAAATTATTAACTAATGTACACTCCTTTCTGATGATGACGATCAAGAGGTTGTGGGGCACAGCAAGATTTGAGGTCTCATCTGAAACTGACTGAATCTATCACACCTTAGGTGTTTTTGTCCTAGAACTGTGGCTGGGGTCAGACGAACGTATGGCATTCGATGCGATATGCTAATGACCCTCGGACCCTGCTCTGCTGCGAGCAGGAGCCGAGTGTCATGCATCTGTGCTCCGATCCTCTCGCTCAGAGAGGATCGGAGCACAGCTGCGGAGGAGGCGGAGAAATGAATTTCTCCATCTCCTCCGTTGCCGGGGTCAGAGTATATCACACAGCACTCGGATGATATCTGGGTGATGTGCGTTGTCTCACTCGCACCCTTAGGCTTATATGGCTGCGAGTGAGCCAAGACTCGCACACTGAAAATGGCTGAAAAAAATACGGCGATGTGAGTTGCCCCATAGATGAATATTGGTCAGAGTGCTATGCGATTTTTTTTATCGCATAGCACTCGTCCGTATTCAACGGTAGTGTGACTCCGGCCTTACTATGTAAGTAGTGTCCAGACATTTGTAGATGTTGTAAAATGCTTGTTGAACTTGCAGGATACACATAAAAGGGCTTTCAGCACATAGAAATAGACAAGCCACACAGTTACTGTACAATTACACAGTTTTAAAAATCAGAAATGGGAAACTTTTTCTTATCTCCATAACCATACTTTCGTAGAAGAAGAAGCAACTTTGAGCAGTCAGAATATATTGATCACCTATTCGTCATCAATCATGGTAGATCGGCTGGGGTCACCACCTGGGCATCCCCACCAATCAGCTGTTTCAAGCTTCGGCAACTGCCAAATGTAAACACTTGTGATGGATCTGATTGGCGCAGCTCCATGCAATATGTAGTGGTTGCTCCCAGGTACTGCAGATCAGCTTGTGCTCAAAACAGTATGATTTGTTCTGCAGTACTCGGCAGCGGTTGCTGCACATTAGATTCAAAGCTCTGTATCATTTATACATTAGGCCGGAGCTTGTAACAGCTGATCGGTGCCTGATATGGGATGCCATCGATCTGATATGGATTGGTTATCAAAATATTTTGAATAGAGAATCGTACTTCAAAAGTTGTGTCCCTGACTTTGATCCAGGCTCAGCACACTGAGCCTGCATATTTACCCACAGCCATGGGTGGAGAGGCCAATGTCAATCTCTGACAGCAATAGTTAACATGCTGTGACAGAGCTCCATGATCACGGGGAGCCAATGGGTTGTTTTGACAGCCCAGTGTCTGCTGATGATCCCCGTGCCTGCCATTTACTCTCCTGCGAAGGTCAGTCGGTGGCTGGTGTTCATAGGAGATTGTGATTTTAGCTATGCATAGCAGCGCTGATGCACTTCTTTGTATAACACAAGCCATCAGACAATTTCAGTTTCAAGGACTATTAAAAAAACAATGAACAGTGAAAAAAGAAGTTTTTAAAAATATGAAAAAACCCACAAAAGTTCAAATCACCCACTTATTACCCTATTAAAAATAAAACAATTAAAAAATACAAATTTTTGTATCACTGCGTTCTTAAAAGTCCGATCTATCAAAATATAAAATAAATTAATCTGAAAGGTAAACCTTGTAACGAAGAAAATAATCAAAATGCCAAAATTATGGTTTTTTGGCCACCACAAAAATGAAATAAAATGCAGTAAGAGGTGAACAAAACACCATATCTACCCAAAATGGTATCAGTAAAGACATCAGCTCATGTCGCAAATAGTAAGGTGAAGGGACTAAATATGAGACACAAATCCAATACAGTCTGTTCAGGGTTAAACTACACAGAGTTTGTTTGCAGTCATATGTCCATCTGTTTTCTATTTGTTGCTAACAAACATTTAGGAGATTGGGAAATTTAGAATAGAAAGGACTAATGGAATAGAGCATAATTGAAGAATCACACTTCATGGTTTTTCTGCAAGCTGTAATTAGGGACATGCCTAAAGGGGTTATTCGGGACGTTTTATTTTATTTTTTGCTATGGGGCTAAGAACTAACAGGCAGGTAGTTGTTAACTACCTGCGTATTTGGCACAGCGTCAATCTCTGCCAGTTAAGAGCTATCATGTACCTCTCCTGCTGGCAAATCTGTGGCTTCCACTGACATCATGTTTTCAGAGCAGCTTATTCTCTTCTGCTCTGCTCTGTTGATGGAAATTCTCTGCTGATGTCATGCTGATTGACAGCCAGATTCCTGCTGCCTAACTGCAGGTGAACCAGCTGTCAATCGGCTTAATGCCACATTGACAGAACAGACCCTAGATATCACTGAATGAAGTATTCCAGTTTCAAGTCTTTATTCATTATATGTGTTGAGAACAATGAAGCATAAAAATGGTCAATGTAAATCAAAATTAATATCCCATGAAGGTCTGGATTTGGAATGATACCCGAAATCAATGTGGAAAATCAAATTTCAGGCTGATCCAACTTCAGTGGAAGTGCCTCAAGACAAGGAAATGATGCTCAGTTGTGTGTGTGGCCTCCACGTGCCTGTATGACCCCACCTTACAAAGACTGGGCATGCTCCTGATGAGGTGGCTGATGTTCTCCTGAGGGTTCTCCTAGCAGACCTGGATTAAAGCAAATCAGTCAATTCCTGGACAGTCTGTGGTGCAACATGGCGTTTGTGAATGGAACGACACATGATGTCACAGATATTTCAGGTCTGGGGAACGGGCAGGCTAGTCCATAGCATCAATGCCTTCATCAAGCAGGAACTGCTGACACACTTCAGCCACATGAGGCCTAGCATTGTCATGCATAAGAAGGAACCCAAGGCCCCACTGCACATGGTCTCACAATGGGTCTGAGAATCTCATCCTGATACCTAATGGGTAACTCTGGCTAGCACATGGAGGGCTGTGCGACCCTTCAAAAAAAATGCCTCCCACACCATTACTGACCCACTGTCAAACTGGTCATGCTGGAGGATGTTGCAGGCAGCAGAACATTCTCCATGGCATCTCCAGACTCTTGTCAAGTCTGTCAAATATGCTCAGTGTGAAGAACACAGCATGAAGAACACAGGGCGCCAATGTCGAATCTGCCAATCTTGATGTTCTGTGGCACATGCCAGTTGCTCTGCACGGTGTTGGGCTGTAAGCACAACACCTACTTGTGAATGTTGTTCCCTCATCCCACTCGTATGGAGTCTGTTTCTGACAGTTTGAGCAGACAAATGGATGTTAGTGACCTGCTGGAGGTCAAAAATAGCGAGATCTGTGATACTAAGAACAGACAGATAATACCACTAGAAATATCTATAATACAGCGTAAGTGGAAATATAAAACTTAACTTTTACTCATTAATGCAGATAAAAGTAAACAAAGTCACCCAAAGTGTAATTAAAAATTGGGGTACAGTCTCATCCAAAAATGACCTTAGAGACTAGGTGACCCCCAATAGGATTCCAAACTCCGCATATAGCAACACCTGCGGAATACAAATGGCCCAAGGTACGATATACAAATCTGCTGCAAGAAAAATTTCATGTAATTAGCAGCACGAATGAACATACACTTGGTTGCATAAAAAATAAATCATCTTAAACAATGGTGGCACATAGAACAAACCGTGCCGATTTGTAAATATAAGATACTGGAAAAGGAACAATCTCACCAATTCCAACGGTGCGGGCACGGGAGCGCTGAATAGTCTCCAGTCAGGAGTACATCCAGGAATTAATGGGAAATGACAATACCCTGTCGATCCCTATGGGGCTACCGATAAGCTATCCCCAAAGCTCCTGCCCTTACAAGGGCAGTCCACAACTACCCCTGCACACACATGCCCTGCACTCTCCCTGTGTCATAGTCCCAACGCGTTTCTTCCAAGCTAATTCATCAGGGGACTGGCTTGTATGAGGAGACAAAGTGCCTATGTGCTATACTAGAGGACAAAGAGTCCTGCCACCCTCTGTGCTATCTTGCAGAGAATGAAGGAGCGTAGGGCCGGTCTTTAAATACCCAGAGGTCTGGTAAAACACACCAGAGCACTGGTTATGGGGTAATCAATATAGATAAGTGGCAACTGTGGGTACGTATCAAGGAGCCAATAGGTTGTGGGCCAACAAGGATGAAACAACCACTAACGGTTACCGGAAAACTATATAGTCCATAATTTCAGACGCATACTGCGTTATATACGCACTGTAGTAACACTAACAGATGAAGACTCACAATTATGTTGACGTCACACGCCGAAGAGCCATGCTCGTGTGCAGATGGAAAAGACAAGCGCTTCCGTCATGCGCAGTATAAACCGGAAGTGGCCGCTGCTAGGTTACGCTAAACCATTCGCCGATAAAACTGTAAAATACCGGTGAATCGGCATTCATTAATGGGAGACAACCGGCGAGGCACTTGCCGCCTGTATACGTGCCTCGCACTTACGCCAGTACAAGAAATAAAAATTAGGCGTCCTGTACGCTGGCCGGAAGGGGCTGTCACTAGGCAACGTATTGACAATCAATAAGTGAGCGGCGGAGTAAAACCTGGGCGCATGCACTGGACTCACAGATTAATAAAGAGCAGGTAAACACTTGCAACATGCGCGATGTATACCGGAAGTTACCGCTGCTAAGTTACAAGAAACTCCACAACGACCGCCGAAAACGCTTCATGATACCGGCACATAGGCATGAAATAGCCCATGATGGAGGTAATCTCAATACAGATCCCATACAACTATGCCGGTACAGAAGACATATTAAATGCCGGTCGGAGGAGCAAACAATAAGCAAGCGGACAAATGAGCAGTAGGCGTGAGCATAGGACCCACATGTGTCTATACAGAAGAATCATATATTCACACAGAATAGCTATTAAAGCCGCAGCAACATTCAAAAGCTACGGCACATAGCAATGTCTAGTTATTAAGAACTACTTCTGTAGAAAATTACCACAACAAGGATAAACCCCATGCCACATAAACTGTGGAAAATAAAAATTGATAATTATTAATCATGCACATCCAATAAAGAATGTGGGTGACAATAATAAGGATTTAGGCATAATCAGATAATTGGATAACTGTGTAGTACCAAAAGGCAGCCAAAAAAGGAGGGGAAAAAAAAAGGAGGAGAACAGTTCAAATGAAACAGCTATAGTTAATTTGGTCATTCAACCCATGTGGACTAACGGTGTTCAAATAGAAAATCCACTTAGCCTCTCGCTGTAGTAACAATTGGTCCCAATCACCCCCTCGTATGGGTTTTGTCACCCTTTCAATTGCCATGAATTTAAGATGCCTAGGAGAGCCATTATGTGATTGATTCACATGTCGGGAAATGGAGGTATCTCTACCATGTATTACATCCCCAACATGTTCCCCAACTCTTTTTTTGAATTCTCTGATGGTTTTCCCAACATACTCCATTCCACAAGAACAATATGCTTTATACACAACCCCTTTGGTACTACAATTAATAAATTGCTTGATGTTATAATTTCTGCCTGTAACATTACTCACAAAGTTATTACCTGTGTCAATGTACTGGCAGGCCGTACAATGTCCACATTTGAAACAGCCCTTTATGTCACTCCTTAGCCATATTTCATTTACAGGACTTGAAAAATGGCTATGAACCAATCTATCATTAAGTGACCGCGACTTTTTGTAAGTAATTGCTGGGGTATCATCGAGGTAGTCTGAGATGTCCGAATCCATCTTTAATATGGACCAATGTTTCGCAACGATATCTCTCACGTGGTTAGCACCATTATCAAAAGTGGTAATAAACCGTACCACCTCGTTGTTCTGTGTCCTTGCAGTGGGGTTCATGTTGTGAACTCTGTTTTCAGGCTCCCTCTTGTGGTCACAGGTGGTATTGTGTGACTTTTGTTTTAGGCTCCCCCTGGTGGCTTTGTTTGTTATCCTGCGGGTCTGTGGCTGATCAGCTGCCTCGTTATTCACTTGGGAGTTTCCTATTTAGCTCCGTTCCACTTCCACTTGTTGCCGGCTGTCAATGTACTCAGTGCTATTCTGATTACTCCTGATTATCTTCGGTTTCAGTCTCTTCAGGAGAAGCTAAGTTCTGTTGAATTATTTTTTGCTCATCAGTCTGCAATATGATTTCTGTGTATGATGAGTTTAGTCCAGCTTGCTAATATGTGATTTCTTTTGCTGGTTTGCTCTGGGGTACAGAGTTGCTTCCCCCGCACCGTTAGTGGGTGCGGGGGCTCGAGCGATCTCTGTGTGGATATTTTGAATAGGGTTTTTAATTGACCGCACAGTTCCCTTTCTATTTTCTGCTTTCTAGTGTTAGTGGGCCTCATTTGCTAAATCTAATTTCATCTCTGCGTTTGTGCTTTCCCCTTAACTCACCGTTAATATTTGTGGGGGGCTATTCTATATCTTTGGGGTCATTTCACTGAGGCAAGTGAGGACTTTCGTTCCCTTTAGGAATAGTCAGTTTCTCAGGCCGTGAAGAGACGTCTAGGATTTTCAGGTAACGTTCCACGGCTGCCTATAGTTGTTTGCGGATAGGATCAGGTTGCGGTCAATTCAGTTACCACTTCCCCAGAGTTTGTAGTCTGTTTAGTTACTTAGCTAGTCCTACTTGCGATCCTTGCCACTAGGATCAGAACAGTACAGCCGGCCTGTAAAGTGTTAATTGCATGGCAGAAGCAGGAGAAAAGAAGCCTTGAGAATTTTTTCTTTTTTTTGCCGTGTGTCTAGCTGCTGTGTGTCTAGCTTCTCTCCTCCTCTTAATCTTGGTGTGGCTCTGAACCCAGCTGCTGATATGGATATTCAGAGTTTGGCCTCCAGTGTAGATCATCTTGCTGCAAGGGTACAAAGTATTCAGGATTTTGTTGTTCACAGTCCTATGTCAGAGCCTAGAATACCTATTCCGGAGTTGTTTTCTGGATATAGATCTAGGTTCCTGAATTTTAAGAACAATTGTAAATTGTTTCTTTCTTTGAAACCTCGTTCCTCTGGTGATTCCGTTCAGCAAGTTAAAATTATAATTTCTTTCTTGCGTGGTGACCCTCAAGATTGGGCCTTCGCATTGGCGCCAGGGGATCCGGCATTGCTCAGTGTTGATGCGTTTTTTCTGGCCCTTGGATTGCTCTATGAGGAACCTAATCTTGAGAACCAGGCTGAAAAAGCGTTGTTGGCCCTCTCTCAGGGGCAAGATGAAGCAGAGGTGTACTGCCAGAAATTTCGGAAATGGTCGGTGCTTACTCAGTGGAATGAGTGTGCCCTGGCTGCAAATTTCAGAAAAGGTCTTTCTGAGGCCATTAAGAATGTCATGGTGGGGTTCCCTACGCCTGCAGGTCTGAATGAGTCAATGACTCTGGCCATTCAGATTGATCGGCGTTTGCGGGAGCGCAAACCTGCGCACTATTTGGCGGTGTCTTCTGAACAGACACCTGAGTCTATGCAATGTGATAGAATTCTGACCAGAAGTGAACGGCAAAATTATAGACGGCAAAATGGGTTGTGCTTTTACTGTGGTGACTCAGCTCATGTTATCTCCGCATGCTCTAAGCGCAAAAAAAAGGTTGATAAATCTGTCACCATTGGTACTTTACAGCCTAAGTTCATTTTGTCTGTTACCCTGATTTGTTCCTTGTCATCTTACCCGGTTATGGCTTTTGTAGATTCAGGTGCTGCCCTGAGTCTGATGGACTTGTCATTTGCCAGGCGCTGTGGTTTTGTTTTGGAGCCTTTAAAATTCCCTATTCCACTAAGGGGAATTGATGTTACGCCATTGGCTACGAATAAACCTCAGTACTGGACACAAGTGACCATGTGCATGACTCCTGGTCATCAGGAGGTGATTCGCTTTCTTGTGCTGCATAATTTGCATGATGTTGTCGTGTTGGGTCTGCCATGGTTGCAGACTCATAATCCAGTCCTGGATTGGAAAGCAATGTCTGTGTCAAGTTGGGGTTGTCAGGGAATTCATGGCGACGCTCCTGTGGTGTCAATTGCTTCATCCACTCCTTCTGAAGTCCCTGCGTTTTTGTCAGACTACCAGGATGTATTTGATGAGCCCAAACTCAGTTCTCTACCTCCTCATAGGGATTGTGATTGTGCTATAAATTTGATTCCTGGTAGTAAGTTTCCTAAGGGACGACTTTTCAATTTGTCAGTGCCGGAGCATGCTGCCATGCGGAGTTATATAAAGGAGTCTTTGGAGAAAGGACTTATTCGCCCCTCCTCCTCCCCTCTTGGTGCGGGGTTCTTTTTTGTGGCTAAGAAGGATGGTTCTCTGAGACCTTGTATTGATTATCGCCTTCTAAATAAAATCACGGTCAAATTTCAGTATCCTTTGCCATTGTTATCTGATCTGTTTGCTCGCATTAAGGGGTCTAGTTGGTTCACCAAGATAGATCTTCGTGGTGCGTATAACCTTGTGCGTATTAAGCAGGGTGATGAATGGAAAACTGCATTTAATACGCCCGAAGGCCATTTTGAGTACTTGGTGATGCCTTTTGGACTTTCTAACACTCCTTCTGTCTTTCAGTCTTTTATGCACGACATCTTCCGCGAATATCTGGATAAATTTATGATTGTGTATCTGGATGATATTCTGGTTTTTTCTGATGATTGGGAGTCCCATGTTAAGCAGGTCAGGATGGTGTTTCAGGTCCTGCGTGCCAATGCTTTATTTGTGAAGGGCTCAAAATGTCTTTTTGGAGTCCAGAAGGTTTCTTTTTTGGGTTTCATTTTTTCTCCTTCTACTATTGAGATGGACCCAGTCAAGGTTCACGCTATTCATGACTGGACGCAGCCTACATCTGTTAAGAATCTTCAGAAGTTCTTGGGTTTTGCTAATTTTTACCGTCGCTTCATCGCTAATTTTTCTGGTGTTGTTAAGCCTTTGACGGATTTGACCAAGAAAGGTTCTGATGTTACTAACTGGTCTCCTGCGGCTGTGGAGGCCTTTCGGGAGCTGAAGCGCCGGTTTTCTTCGGCTCCGGTCTTATGTCAGCCAGATGTCTCTCTTCCTTTCCAGGTCAAGGTTGATGCTTCCGAGATTGGAGCGGGGGCTGTTTTGTCGCAGAGAAGCGCCGATGGCTCTGTGATGAAGCCATGTGCTTTCTTTTCAAGAAAGTTTTCGCCTGCCGAGCGGAATTATGATGTCGGTAATCGGGAGTTGTTGGCTATGAAGTGGGCATTTGAGGAGTGGCGACATTGACTCGAGGGAGCTAAGCATCGTGTGGTGGTCTTGACTGATCACAAGAATCTGATTTATCTCGAGTCGGCCAAGCGGCTGAATCCTAGACAGGCTCGTTGGTCGTTGTTTTTCTCTCGTTCGTACCTGCCTGGTTCGAAGAATGTAAAGGCTGATGCTCTTTCTAGGAGTTTTGTGCCTGACTCTCCTGGAGATTCAGAGCCGGCTGGTATTCTCAGAGAAGGGGTGATTTTGTCTGCCATCTCCCCAGATTTGCGACGAGTGCTGCAGGAGTTTCAGGCGGATAGATTTGACCGTTGTCCACCGGAGAGACTGTTTGTCCCGGATAGATGGACCAGCAGAGTTATTTCCGAGGTTCATTCTTCGGTGTTGGTGGGCCATCCTGGAATATTTGGTACCAGAGATTTGGTGGCCAGGTCCTTTTGGTGGCCTTCCTTGTCGCGGGATGTGCGTTCCTTTGTGCAGTCTTGTGGAATTTGTGCTCGGGCTAAGCCTTGCTGTTCTCGTGCCAGTGGTTTGCTGTTACCTTTGCCTGTCCCGAAGAGGCCTTGGATGCACATTGCCATGGATTTTATTTCGGATCTCCCTGTCTCTCAGAGAATGTCTGTCATCTGGGTGGTGTGTGATCGTTTTTCTAAGATGGTCCATTTGGTGCCCTTGCCTAAGTTGCCTTCCTCCTCCGAGTTGGTTCCGCTGTTTTTTCAAAATGTGGTTCGTTTGCATGGGATCCCTGAAAATATTGTTTCCGACAGAGGATCCCAGTTTGTGTCTAGATTTTGGCGGACCTTTTGCGCTAAGATGGGCATTGATTTGTCTTTTTCGTCGGCCTTCCATCCTCAGACGAATGGCCAAACCGAACGAACTAATCAGACCTTGGAAACCTATTTGAGATGTTTTGTTTCTGCTGATCAGGACGACTGGGTGACTTTTTTGCCATTGGCCGAGTTTGCCCTTAATAATCGGGCTAGTTCTGCTACTTTGGTTTCTCCTTTTTTTTGTAATTCGGGGTTTCATCCTCGTTTTTCCTCGGGTCAGGTGGAGCCTTCTGACTGTCCTGGAGTGGATGTTGTGGTGGATAGGTTGCATCAGATTTGGAATCATGTTGTGGACAATTTGAAGCTGTCACAAGAGAAGGCTCAGCGCTTTGCCAACCGCCGTCGCTGTGTGGGTCCCCGACTTCGCGTTGGGGACTTGGTGTGGTTGTCTTCTCCCTTTGTTCCTATGAAGGTCTCCTCTCCTAAGTTCAAGCCTCGGTTTATCGGTCCTTATAAGATTTTGGAAGTCCTTAACCCTGTGTCATTTCGTTTGGACCTCCCAGCATCGTTTGCTATTCATAATGTGTTTCATCGGTCGTTGTTGCGGAGGTATGTGGTGCCTGTGGGTCCTCCGGTTGAGCCTCCTGCCCCTGTGCTGGTTGAGGGAGAATTGGAATACGTGGTGGAGAAGATCTTGGATTCTCGTATTTCTAGACGGAGGCTTCAGTATTTGGTTAAATGGAAGGGCTATGGTCAGGAGGATAATTCCTGGGTTGTCGCCTCTGATGTTCATGCGGCCGATTTGGTTCGTGCCTTCCATGTGGCTCACCCTGATCGCCCTGGGGGTTTTGATGAGGGTTCGGTGACCCCTCCTCAAGGGGGGGTACTGTTGTGAACTCTGTTTTCAGGCTCCCTCTTGTGGTCACAGGTGGTATTGTGTGACTTTTGTTTTGGGCTCCCCCTGGTGGCTTTGTTTGTTATCCTGCGGGTCTGTGGCTGATCAGCTGCCTCGTTATTCACTTGGGAGTTTCCTATTTAGCTCTGTTCCACTTCCACTTGTTGCCGACTGTCAATGTACTCAGTGCTATTCTGATTACTCCTGATTATCTTCGGTTTCAGTCTCTTCAGGAGAAGCTAAGTTCTGTTTAATTATTTTTTGCTCATCAGTCTGCAATATGATTTCTGTGTATGATGAGTTTAGTCCAGCTTGCTAATATGTGATTTCTTTTGCTGGTTTGCTCTGGGGTACAGAGTTGCTTCCCTCGCACCGTTAGTGGGTGCGGGGGCTCGAGCGATCTCTGTGTGGACATTTTGAATAGGGTTTTTAATTGACCGCACAGTTCCCTTTCTATTTTCTGCTTTCTAGTGTTAGCGGGCCTCATTTGCTAAATCTAATTTCAGCTCTGCGTTTGTGCTTTCCCCTTAAATCACCGTTAATATTTGTGGGGGGCTATTCTATATCTTTGGGGTCATTTCACTGAGGCAAGTGAGGACTTTCGTTCCCTCTAGGAATAGTCAGTTTCTCAGGCCGTGAAGAGACGTCTAGGATTTTCAGGTAACGTTCCACGGCTGCCTATAGTTGTTTGCGGATAGGATCAGGTTGCGGTCAATTCAGTTACCACTTCCCCAGAGTTTGTAGTCTGTTTAGTTACTTAGCTAGTCCTACTTGCAATCCTTGCCACTAGGATCAGAACAGGTTCAACAGCGAAGGTCTATCCCTACTCCTGGCATCATGATAAGCCCTTGTGAGGATCTTAGATGGATAACCCCTATCTCGAAAGTTTCTCCTTAGTTCTTGAGCTTGAGACTCAAAAATGGCATCATCTGAGCAATTCCTCCGAATTCTCAGGTATTGCCCCTTAGGAATACCTCTCTTGAGGTGTTCCGGATGATGACTACTCCAGTGTAAGAGGGCATTGGTAGCTGTGGGTTTTTTATAATTTGAAGTAACCAGATCACCATTCGATCCTTTAGTAATTAGGATATCCAGAAAAGGCAATGCGGAGAATTCAATTACTGACGTGAAAAAAAGGCCAATGTTGTTATGATTAAGCCTATCCACAAAACCTTCAAAATCGCCTCTGGAGCCCGTCCAAATCAAAAAGATGTAATCTATGTACCTTGTCCAAATATCTGGGACACGGCACATAGATACATCCGAGTCATCACTCCAGACCATCGTCTCTTCCCACCAGCCGAGGAAGAGATTGGCGTAGGCCGGGGCACAAGGGCTGCCCATGGCCGTCCCCCTCAGCTGGTGGTAGGTCCTACGATTAAATGTAAACACATTATGTGTCAAACAAAACCGGAGCAGTTCAAGAACAAAATGATTGTGTTTCTCAAATTGTAAACCTCTCATTTGGAGAAAGTACTTAACGGCCTCCAAACCCTTATCATGAGGGATGGAGGAATAGAGCGCCTCCACATCGATACTTGCAAGATGTGCATCAGGATCGATAGTGAGGCCCTCCAGACGACGAAGGAGATCAGGGGTGTCCTTAACAAAGGATTGTAGGGCCGACACGAATGGAGACAACACTCGATCTAAGTAAATGCCGGCGTTCTGACAGAGACTGCCTACCCCAGACACAATGGGCCTACCCTTTAGAGGGTTAAGGCCCTTGTGGATCTTGGGGAGGCAGTAGAAGGTTGCTGTTATAGGATGACGTGGAAGAATGAAATCGAACTCCGTCTTATCTATAACACCACTCTCCAAGCCCACCTGTAAAATCTGGGCGAGTTCTTCACGATACTCATTATTTGGATTCCGTGAAAGAACCTCATAGGATTCGCTGTCAGCAAGAATAGATTCACAGATCTGTTGGTAATGGGCAATGTCAAGGATGACAACATTGCCACCCTTGTCCGAGGGTTTAATTACAATGGTGTCATCACTTTCGAGGCGGTTAATTGCCTCCATCTCTTTTTTAGTGCAATTGAATCTACACGGTAGATGGGATTGCGAGAGACCAATCAAATCAGACGTCACTAAGTTAGAAAAAACATCAATAGCTGAGAGATCACCAGAGGGGGGTGGCAACCTGTGGCTCTTTAGCTTCAATTCCGTAAAGGGGCCCATGCCCTGTAAATTGGGATTAGACTCACCAATACTATGGAGCAATCTCACATCCGCCAGCATATCAGCCGGAATGTCAAGGTCAGCGCAAGTACGAGAATCCTGCTGGTGAAAGAATTTCTTCCATCTTATCTTACGTAAAAAGAGGTTGAGATCCTTTACAGTTCTAAATAAATCAAAGTCACTGCTGGAGGTCATTTTGCAGAGCTCTGTCACTGGTCCTCCTGTTCCTCCTTGCACAAAGGAGAAAGTTACAGTCCTGCTGCTGAGTTGTTGCCCTCCTTTGGCCCCCTCCGTGTCTCCTGGTGTACTGGCCTGTCTCTTGGTATCTGCTCTATGCTTTGGACACTGCTGACAGACACCGCTACCCTTCTTGCCACAGCTCACATTGATATGCCATCCTGGATCAGCTGCACTACCTAAGCAATGTCTGTGGGTTGTAGACACCACCTCATGCTACTGTACTGAGCCTCTAGAGGTGAGAGCAATGAAAAAATGCAAAAGTGACCAAAACAACAGCCAAAAAGGATGAGAACAAAGAAATGATCTGTGGTCACCACCTGCATTTTTTTGATCAGTGAATATTCACAAGTGGCCTAAAATACCAAAGAAAAGAGTACTTTCCTCTCCGGATTACCCAATAATCTAACTCCAATGCTCCACTTCTTCCCCTGTTGGTTTTATGTTTACAGGCAGCTAGTTGGTTTTGGTGCTTCTCACTTATTCAGACTTTCACAAACCCGCTTTAAATGCACATTCAGAAGAGCATAGTATACAAACGGATGCTGTCGAACCACACACACCAATTATTGCCAATGTGCCAGTGCACATGGTCGATTTTTCCGGGATTTGGATGTTTCACCCCCAGCAGTTCGTCCCCGGGTACATTTACTTCACCTATGGGAAGTTATACCATCCAGCTGCCATATCATCACCCCAGAGGACCCCTTTAAGCAGCGTCGGTCCCTACTGACCGAATATCACAGGTGGCGTCACGAAGACAAACTTTATTCACCAAACCCTTAAAAGACTTTTCCCTTTTATTTGAGTGCCCAGGGCCACGGACCGGGTCGCAGCCACCATGACGTCCCCTTCAAGTACCGGACCCGGTACCGAGTGCCCCACTGCCCTGGCAGGCAACTCAACTTAGCGTCACGAACAGGATGTACGCGGGCGCAAACTGCTGGGGGCGAAACATCCTATAACCGATTTTTCCACACAGACCAATGGCCTACATAGAAAAAAAAAAGTTGCAGGATGCACTACTTTGGACTGATTTATGGATGAGACTAGAGCATGCACATAGCAGGCAGCTCCTGCAGTCATATGCGAACCAGGACATGTAACTAGACACGTCTGCTATTTGAAAGCGTGACTGTCCAAGGTTTTATTTCTGACAGCAGAACATGGCCTAAAGAAAAACATGCATATGTGTCTTTTTATATAGTGTATGTGAGCTTCTAATTTCAGTATTTATGTGGATTTATATAATATCCAGATATTATTACATATACTCACAAAGGTTTATGTGTTTTTTTTCTCATATTGTTTGGGTGAATATACACTACTCACAAAAATAAAGGGAACACTTAAACAACTCCAACAACAAATATAACTCCAAGTAAATCAAACTTCTGTGAAATCAAACTGTCCACTTAGGAAGCAACACTGTTTGACAATCAATTTCACATGCTGTTGTGTAAATGGAATAGACAACAGATGGAAATTATTGGCAATTATCAAGACACACTCAATAAAGGAGTGGTTCTGCAGGTGGGGACCACAGACCACATCTCAATACCAATGCTTTCTGGCTGATGTTTTGGTCACTTTTGAATGTTGGTTGTGCTTTCACACTCGTGGTAGCATGAGACGGACTCTACAACCCACACAAGTGGCTCAGGTTTGCTGTGTCTGTCAGTGTAGTGTCCAGAGGCTGGAGGCGCTACCAGGAGACAGGCCAGTACACCAGGAGATGTGGAGGGGGCCATAGGAGGGCAACAACCCAGCATCAGGACCGCTACCTCAGTCGTTGTGCAAGGAAGAGCACTGCCAAAGCCCTGCAAAATGACCTTCAGCAGGCCATAAATGTGCATGTGTCTGCACAAACGCTTAGAAACCGACTCGATGAGGATGGTCTGAGTGCCCGACGTCGACAGATGGAGGTTGTGCTCACAGCCCAACACCGTGCAGGATGCTTGGCATTTGCCACAGAACAGCAGGATTGGCAAATCTGCCACTGGCGCCCTGTGCTCTTCACAGATGAAAGCAGGTTTACACTGAGCACATGTGACAGACGTGACAGAGTCTGGAGATGCCGTGGAGAGTGATCTGCTGCCTGCAACATCCTTCAGCATGACCGGTCTGGTAGTGGGTAGTGGGTCAGTAATGGTGTGGGGTGGCATTTCTTTGGAGGGCCGCACAGCCCTCCATGTGCTCGCCAGAGGTAGCCTGACTGCCCTTAGGTACCGAGATGAGATCCTCAGACCCCTTGTGAGACCATATGCTGGTGTGGTTGGCCCTGGGTTCCTCCTAATGCAGGACAATGCCAGACCTCATGTGGCTGGAGTGTGTCAGCAGTTCCTGCAAGATGAAGGCACTGAAGCTATGGACTGGCCCGCCCGTTCCCCAGACCTGAATCCGATTGAACACATCTGGGACATCATGTCTCATGCCATCCACCAACATCACGTTGCACCGCAGACTGTCCAGGAATTGAGGGATGCTTTAGTCCAGGTCTGAGAGGAGATCCCTCAGGAGACCATCCGCCGCCTCATCAGGAGCATGCCCAGGCATTGTAGGGAGGTCATACAGGCACGTGGAGGCCACACACACTACTGAGCATCATTTCCTTGTCTTGGGGCATTTCCACTGAAGTTGAATTAGCCTGTAACTTCATTTTCCACTTTGATTTTGAGCATCATTCCAACTCCAGACCTCCGTGGGATATTAGTTGTGATTTAAGTTGATCATTTTTAGGTTTTATTGTTCTCAACACATTCCACTATGTAATGAATAAAGATTTACAGCTGGAATATTTCATTCAGTGAATACTAGGATGTGGGATTTTAGTGTTCCCTTTATTTTTTTGAGCAGAGTATATATAATGAATTCTTACTTTGCGGGTATCTACCCACGATCAGGAATAGCAATGTTTTGGACACAGCTCACATGTGCTCGATCCAAAATGCTACGTTTTAGGTAACAAACACAGTGGATATAGAAATCCCATGCCCACTGTGTTTCTATTTGATGCTGCGTAAACTCATCCGCGGTGTGGGTTTACAAGCCGCAGCATGTCAATTATCTGCAGGAGACGCTAGTAGTGTTACCTGTAGCCATTCATTAGATGCGGTAAATCCGCTTCGTTCAGTGAACACACGAGGATTTACCTGCATGATTAGTACGCAGCATTTTGGATACAGCGAAAATACGTTACAATCAAAACGCTTCTGTATCCTGATCGTGGGCACATTGCCTAAATATTCTATTACAAACTTGTATAGCTTCATAGAATCTAGAATGATTTATATTATTTTTTTATGTTGCACTCCTTTCCTTTTTTTGCTTTAATACCTTGTTTTTATGTTTGGCTAAAAATTTTAATTTTCTGATTTCTTACTGTTGCTATAGTAGTATAGGAACCGCTCACCTGCAATACTGTACACAGCCTATGGACAAATATGGCACCGCTTTTGGAGCAACCAGCAGATCCTTTTTACAAATCATGGAAAACCTATTTTAAGCAAATGCATTATGTTAAAAATTGGATGACCTTCCTGTATGTGAAGTGTACTAAAATGAAAGCAATCCTGGGTTGTTCTTTCCCCTAAACGCTGAGACTCCAGACTCCATTGCCTTAGCATAACATCAGTCCTGCTGCGGTTCATCTCTTTTGTGTAGAACCTGTTTGCCTGCTCATTCCTCTCATCCCTAATTCCATGGCTTATTATATGGACCTCTGTTTCCTTTCCTAATGTAAACTTCTGGAAAGTTTGTGGTGTTAACTTGTTTTTTTGTCGTGTACACATTCCTGATAATGCTGTTGTATCTGAGAAGGGAATGTTGCTAATTTTCGGTGTAGAAGCTTCACTGTCATTATCTCCGATCCACAGGTGCTTTCAGAGACTTCCTCGAAATCCGGTGGGTACCGCCTCTTCACTTCCTATGCCAGGCAGCCATTGGACATGAAGCAAAGTGGTTTAGGTATGTTGGATTTCTTAGTCTGTGTTTTTTATGTTGTTGTGTGTTTTTTTTTTTTTGTTTGCTTTGTTGTTTTTATTGTCACAAATGGAAATATGGATAACATTTTATGTTCTGGATTTTAGATTATTAAGGGGGGGGGTTTACCATGATAATCAATCAATCTTAAGTAAAAGAGTGAAAAAACAATTAACTCTTGAAAAACAATGAATTTCCAAAAATGTATAATTTTTCTATTTCAGCTTACCTATGTAGTCTGATCACAAATTTCATCCGCCGACAGGCTCCTGCTGGTCTTTCTCGCATGTGTCATGATGGACCGTCCTCATGCGTGTGACGTGCAGATTTTTCAATTCCATTGTGACTATGTGATTAGAATATTCTCTTTATATCTGGTCAGAAATCTGCATAGATACTTTATATCAATATCTGACAAATCCCTATATTTATATATCGTATATATATATATATATATATATATATATATATATATATATATATATATATAATATATATATAGGGATTTAGTTCTTGATATTGAAACTGTAGCACTTTTTGAATGACCTGTGTAATAAGGAGCACTCACTTAGTGATCATCCACAGACGGTTGTGGCAGGTTGTCCGAGCTGAATTGCACTTAAGTACTTTATTGGGTGTTGGTGACGGCTTGGCGAGGGACTTCCTCTCAGGGTCAGGGAGGGTTAGCCAACATGAAGCAGGGGCGCCACTACGTTCCCTATAGGGTGCCAACCTCCGCTGCTAGGAAGGGAAACCGAGGATTTACGGCTCTTTCCTTAGATGTGATTTCCATCATAAGTTATACTCAACCCTGATCTATTTGGATTATTATTACCAATCTGCTGACCCTGTTTTTTGACTTACTCTCCGTTTTTTTTTTTAAATGAGGCTTGAGCTTTTTACCTATAAATAAGAAAAGCTCATTTTTAATAGGTTCTGTTTTTTTTATTTGCTAGGTAAACCTGAAATAGAAAAATTTTGCATATTTGGACCTGAATTGTATTTGCAAAGTGTATTGTTCTTCCAGGATCTTTTACTAAAGGCCCCGTCTCACATAGCGAGATCGCTGCTGAGTCACAAGTTTTGTGACGCAACAGCGACCTCAGTAGCGATCTCGCTATGTGTGACACGTACCAGCGACCAGGCCCCTGCTGCGAGATCGCTGGTCGTGTCGGAATGGCCTGGACATTTTTTTGGTCGTTGAGGTCCCGCTGACATCGCTGAATCGGTGTGTGTGACACCGATCCAGCGATGTCTTCACTGGTAACCAGGGTAAACATCGGGTTACTAAGCGCAGGGCCGCGCTTAGTAACCCGATGTTTACCCTGGTTACCAGCGTAAATGTAAATAAAAACCAAACAGTACATACTCACCATCTGATGTCCGTCAGGTCCCTTGCCGTCTGCTTCCTGCTCTGACTGACTGCCGGCCGGAAAGTGAGAGCAAATCACAGCAGTGACGTCACCGCTGCGCTCTGCTCTCACTGTACGGCGGCTCAGTCAGAGCAGGAAGCAGATGGCAAGAGACCTGACGGACATCAGATGGTGAGTATGTACGGTTTGTTTTTTTTGGTAACCAGGGTAAACATCGGGTTACTAAGCGCGGCCCTGCACTTAGTAACCCGATGTTTACCCTGGTTACCCGGGTGCTGCAGGGGGACTTCGGCATCGTTGAAGACAGTTTCAACGATGCCGAAGTCGTTCCCCTGATCGTTGGTCGCTGGAGAGAGCTGTCTGTGTGACAGCTCCCCAGCAACCACACAGCGACTTACCAACGATCACGGCCAGGTCGTATCGCTGGTCGTGATCGTTGGTAAATCGCTATGTGAGACGGGGCCTTTAGAGCAGATTTATTATCATGGTTAAACCCCTTTAAGTGTAAGCACTGAAAATAAAAGTAGGATACCACTATCTTGTGGACAGTCTCAACTAATTTAGCTATTCTTCCGAATAATCTCATCACCTTTTGAATAGTTTTAGATCTTATAATATGTTAACTCTTTTACTGCCAAGGACATAAGCAGTCTACCATGATTTTGAAAGCTCGCCACATCTAGAATATTAGGGTAGAGTCCGTAATCTTAGTTTCTGAAAGATACCAGACTCGCTGTTCACAATACTTGGGATGCAGCACTCGTTATAAAGCATAAAAAGTTGTACTTGGTTCAGAATCTATATAAGCTGGAGGTAAGAGTGAAAAAGTTCAAAGTGAGATCAAGAACAAATATCCCATGTGTAGCTGTTACGGTCGTCACTCTCTCATTGACCCCAGTGGGTGGTACAAAAACGTTACTTTTTATATCACCCCTCCTGCAAGTTACAAAAAACATTTGCTCTCTGATTGCGACGTTTGGGAAGGAGGAGTTTTGGGGTTTTTTTTTTCCTACGAGCTAGGAAAGGGAGCATACACTACATTATGGACTTTTATGGAATTCATTAATCGAATATTTAAGGCCTTACTGGATTCAAGATATATAGAAGCGGTGTTTATTAACTTTACAATTGTTGTCCTTTCATTTTTAGTAGGTTTTGTGCATCTGAGGGCCTGCATGGGTCTTATTGTTAACCCTATCAGTTTTGATGAGAAATTGCATTAACTTTTTCACAGTGTTGCAGGTGTGTGCTTTCACAATTTGTATTGGAATTAAGTCATAATTTGATTCTTTTATTTTATAATTCAGATTTTATTTTATTTTTTTCATTATATTGTTTGGTCTGTTACGGCTTTGTGTTTTTAGGTGTTGTTTAATAAGTGTTTGTCAAAACTATGAAAATGTCCTGACGGTGAAAGACCTTAAAGTGGTTATCCGGTCAATTGAAAAGTACTTTTAATGTTTCTGTGGTCAGGAGATGAGAAACCTATCCATAAGTAATTTTTTTCAGTTTATATCAGAGGTCTACTCTGTTCTACGGTCATAAGACTAGATTAAGGCTGTGTTCACACGTTGCATTTTTGCTGCATTTTTTTCCTATGGCAAAGAAACACACCTCAAAAAAGCAGTTTTTGGTTTGTTTTTGTTGTGTTTTTTGCTGCTTGGTTGTTGTGGTTTTTTAGGGTACATTTGTCTCGTGTGCATGCTGAAAAAGTTTAGTGCATAAAAAAAATCTGGTTCTACTTCACCAAATTTTGGCACCAAAAACGCAGCAAATCCGATAACTGCATTTGTCCAGCATTTTTTGCACCTCCCATTGCTTTCAATGGGTGGAGAACGGTGAAAGATGTGAAATGCTGAATTTGGCAAAAACCAAGGTATTGCATAAAATACAGAGGCCAAAAAAACAAGCTGTGTGCATGAGATATCTGAAATCTCATAGCGTTTGCTGGTACTGTAAAACGCAGCTAATTGCATAAAAAAATTCATTAAAAAAAAAAAAAAACGCTGAAAAAATGCAATGTGTGAACATAGTCTAAGGCTGCACTTTTTACATCTGCTGACCACATGGTGTACCCTCTTTTAGACCAGCCCTTCCCTTAAAGTATTGCATTTGCTGTGTGTGTAGACTAGATCCTTTTTAAGCTGGCTTCCAACCTCCTTCCACTAACCAGCGGTGTGTGATCCCTCATCTTCTCACCACCAATTTACCTTTAATGATGGAAAGACGAAAGGTTCACATACAGTATGGATGTGCCAGATGAGACTGCATTTAACTCAGCAAGGGTCTAGATAACATGCGTGGGAGGGTCGACATACCATGTAATCCGCTGACATGTCATGCCGATGCAGGAGGAGTTATAGAGCAGACCATTAAGGCAAAGTTGTAGAGACATCTATTTGTAAGTAGCTCTGATCCTGCCCATAAGAACATTTCATTCTTTTTATTTGACCAAACCACCCCTTTAAACACTTATATGGGCCAATAATTAAATACTTTGCCAATGACCATTGAGTTGTAGGTTGTTTGCCGTTCTTAAAAATGTGTATTTCCATTATTTTGGTGAGCCACATATTTATGGCTTTTCTGAAGTCATGCTTTCTCTGTGATATTTGTATCATCAGTCGGGGGATGATGATTTTTTATTACCCCCTGAAGATGGAGTGTAGCACATGGAGTTTATTACAGAGGCAAAATACACTCACTGGCCACTTTATTAGGTACACCATGCTAGTAACAGGTTGGACCCCCTTTTGCCTTCAGAACTGCCTCAATTCTTCGTGGCATAGATTCAACAAGGTGCTGGAAGCATTCCTCAGAGATTTTGGTCCATATTGACATGATGGCATCACACAGTTGCCGCAGATTTGTCGGCTGCACATCCCTGATGCGAATCTCCCGTTCCACCACATCCCAAAGATTTCATGTTGTTTACGCCAAATTCTGACCCTACCATCCGAATGTCGCAGCAGAAATCGAGACTCATCAGACCAAGCAACGTTTTTCCAATCTTCTACTGTCCAATTTCGATGAGCTTGTGCAAATTGTAGCCTCAGTTTCCTGTTCTTAGCTGAAAGGAGTGGTACCCGGTGTGGTCTTCTGCTGCTGTAGCCCATCTGCCTCAAAGTTCGACGCACTGTGCGTTCAGAGATGCTCTTAGGCCTACCTTGGTTGTAACGGGTGGCGATTTGAGTCACTGTTGCCTTTCTATCAGCTCGAACCAGTCTGCCCATTCTCCTCTGACCTCTGGCATCAACAAGGCATTTCCGCCCACAGAACTGCCGCTCACTGGATTTTTTTTCTTTTTCGGACCATTCTCTGTAAATCCTAGAGATGGTTGTGCGTGAAAATCCCAGTAGATCAGCAGTTTCTGAAATACTCAGACCAGCCCTTCTGGCACCAACAACCATGCCACGTTCAAAGGCACTCAAATCACCTTTCTTCCCCATACTGATGCTCGGTTTGAACTGCAGGAGATTGTCTTGACCATGTCTACATGCCTAAATGCACTGAGTTGCCGCCATGTGATTGGCTGATTAGAAATTAAGTGTTAACAAGAAGTTGGACAGGTGTACCTAATAAAGTGGCCGGTGAGTGTATATACAAGAGTCTTATGAAGAATTTAGTTAGAGCAATCTAATTGTCCTAAGATTTAGCATCAATTCCTTCCAATATACTTTAACGAGAATTAGAAAAGTATTATAGGATAAGGAAAGGGTTCTTCAAGGAAGAAATTAATTTATGATGGTTTTGTTCGACACTCTGGTAAGTAATTTACTTTGGATTTTTTGGGACTTGATGCTTTATATGTTATATATGGACAATTATGTACAATAGTATATAATTTTTTATACCAAAATTCATTTTTTAATCATTGTTCTGTTGCATTTTTTGTGTCTATTATTTCTTTACAGAAGATAAGAAATAACTCTTGTTGTAAATGGACATTGAATCCCGCAGTAGAACATGAATCACTTGGGCTAGCTACATCTACCTTACCCTGTCAATGTAACTTGACAGATTTAGCACCCTCTGATTCATCATTTCTGATCAGTCTATTCTTTTCATTATTAAAGTTAGCAATTTCAACCCAATGCACGAAGTATCCTAAAACATTCTTTGGAATAATGTAAAGTATTACGGTATATCTTTTGTTAAGATATATCTATACTAATAAAGAAGACGAAAACTACCGTAATTTATCTCAACATCTACAGCTCCAGAGAGATGAAAAACTGAGTAATATAAGCAAGACTTATTTTATAGATATAAAATTATAATGTCCATTATTGTTCTAGAACCATCATATTCATGGTAAGCAATAAACATAAAACATTATATATCTAAAAACTTTTTAAAGGGGCATTCTCAAAATTAAGTTATTCCCTATCTATGCAATTAGGGCTAACTTACTGATCCCAGCAACTTCTAGAATGTGCCTCTGAATCCCATGAACTGGACACTGCAGAGCACCATCTTTAATGGAGTGGAGGTGCACATACTTGACCTCTGCTCCATTCATTATCTACTGACTACTTGAAATAGCAGAACGTTGTACATTTTTCCGCAGTCCACATACATTGAGAGTAGTAGAGACCAAGCATCTCTTTTGGATAGTATACATCGTATGTGATTCACCCGCTCCCCAATCAGACTACCATGTTTGCTTTCATCATGATCTACCCTGTGATGCAGCCTGACTTCCCTCCCTGAAGACTTGGATGCATTTCTTTCCTCTCTGATCTGTGTATACCCACCTTCCTACCGCTTTCTTGAACCCAAGGATGAGGCGTAAATCTTACAGTACAGACACAGCCGGAAGCAGTGTGGAATCTGAAGTCAGAAACATCAGGACTAGCTACTATAATTATGAGTTACACAGGCTCTCCAACAGAAAGATGGCAGGAAGTATTTAATGAAAAAATGTAGAAAATTGATTCTTACAAATAAATGTCTATGCAAATGTGTACATTATTAAACAATAAAAGAAAAAGAGAGCGAATACTACTTGGTACAAAATATTCATTGTTGACATACATTAAGAAACTTTTAGCAAATTGCATAAGCAGCTTCTCTTTACAGATAGCCCAACTTAACTAGAGCAGGAAAGCATCTTGTGACTTCCCTGTCATAAAATACCTTAATCTTAAATTTAACTAAGGTGCCTCAAAATCTGATTAACTGGGTAGTCTGAAGCACAATTTTCATTCTAAGTCCCTATCTATTTAATGTCATAATCAAATTTATTATCTAATATTCAATAAAATGAAGTCCGTAACTACATTATTATCTAACTGCTTTTTATATATATATATATCCCAGTGCATGCTGGAATGCTCAAGCGAAGTGTCATCAGGGGGGCAAAAGATGCGGTCACTGCCATAGTCTCTGCCCCCCACTTGAAACAAAGCATCATCAGTGACCTTCGTTTTAGGGTCAGAGCTAATCGGTACAGCAGCAACTAGCTCAGCCCCTGAAACGAAGGTCACTGATGACTCTTTGTTTCACGGAGGTGGTAGGGGCTGTGGCAGTGACCTCAGCTTCTGCCCCTGATGACACTTCGTTTGAGCATCCCAGCATGCTGGGATTCTCAAATGAAGCATTGCCAAAATGGAAGAAATTAGAGAGTGTAGTTAGGGAAGGATAGAGACTTTTTAATAAAAGTATATTCGAAAATAAGTTACTTTATGACATTAAATATGTAGAGATTTAGAGTGAAAATGTATTTGGATTTTGGACCATCCCATTTTAAGGTATGTTCCCACAACGTGTTTTTCAGGCTTTTGGGCTTCGAAACTGGCCTGAAAAAGTCTAGAAAAAATTCAAAAGAATGAACACATGCATTTCTGTGTAAAAACGAGTTGCTGTATACATGCTCAGTCTTTTGAGCTTTTTTTAACCACTCCAGGTTTACAAAGTCACCGAGCTGTTAAAAAAATAAACAGACCATACTTTCGGCGTCTTTCAATGTGATGCCGTTTTATACTTTACAATACAAGGCATCCCATATAGCTATATCACAGAAGGCCAAAAACGAAAAAGCGCTTAGGAAATGACAAAGCAAAAATAAAACAAGAAAAGGCACTAAGGTAAAAAAACCACCGGCCTTCCCTACAGGAAAAGTCTTTGAAAACTCGGTGAATTCTCCTGTCTGGAAACTCCATGGTGTGCACATATAATTAGGAGCTGAAGTGAAAACTGCATTGCCCACTGTTAAGCCCGCATTTCTGTAGCAGAGCTAACAAACTATCTTTATGTCCTGTTTGGTGTGTATATCATGTTCTGGTGGCCATCTGTATGTTTTCCCATGTAATTTGCCAGTAACAACATTCCATTGCTTTATACTTGTGTTTTGGGACTGCTCCATTTACCTTATTTATTTTATATAGATAGATTTAGAGATAAGTAGCAATTCATGTACATACAGCTCTGGCAAAAATTAAGAGACCACTGCAAAATTTTCAGTTTGTCTGATTTTTCTCTTTATTTTTGAGTAAAATGTAAATTGTTCTTTTATTCTGTAAACTACTGGCAACATGTCTCCAAAGTTCCAAGCAATAAATTTTGTATTTATTTTCTGAAAATTAGTAATGGTCAAAATAACAAAAAAATGCATTGCTTGCAGACCTCAAATAATGCAAAAATAACAAGTTCATAATCATTTAGTAACAACAATACTAAGGTTTTAACTCGGGAAGAGTTCAGAAATCAATATTTTGGAATAACCATGTTTTTTAATTACAGCTTTCATGCATCTTGGCATGCTTTCCACCAGTCTTTCACACTGCTTTTGGGTGACCTTCTGCCACTCCTAGTACAAAAATTTAAGCAGCTCTTCTTTGTTTGATGGCTTGTGACTATTCATCTTCCTCTTGATTACATTCCAGAGGTTTTCAATGGGGTTCAGGTCTGGAGATTGGGCTGGCCATGACAGGGATTTGATGTGGTGGTCCTTTATCCACACCTTGATTGACCTAGCTGTGTGGCATGGCACATTGTCCTGCTGGAAAAAAACAGTCCTCAGAGTTGGGGAACATTGCCTGAGCAGAAGGAATCAATTGTTTCCCCAGGATAACCTTGTATGCGGCTTGATTCATACATCCTTCACAAAGATTAACCTGCCTAATTCCAGCCTTGCTAAAGAATCCCCAGATCATCACCGATCCTCCACCAAATTTCACAGTGGGTACAAGACACTGTGGCTTGTACGCCTCTCCAGGTCTCCGTGTAACCATTAGACGACCAGGTGTTGGGCAAAGCTGAAAATTACACTCATCAGAAAAGATTACCTTACTCCAGTCCTCTATGGTCCAATCCTTATGGTCTTTGGCAAACTTCAGCCTGGCTCTCCTTTGCTTCTCATTGATGAAAGGCTTTTTTCTTGCTTTATGTGACTTGAGTCCTGCCTCTAGGAGCCTGTTACGAACTGTTCTTGCCATGCACTTCACCCCAGCTGCCATTTGCCATTCCTTTTGTAGGAGGTCACTTGCTGTCATCCTGCGGTTGCTGAGTGACAATCGAATAAGATGACTTTCATCCCGGTCAGTGGAGAGTCGTTTTCGCCCTCTGCTGGACTGTAGCTTTGTTATTCCCGATGTCTGCTGCTTGACCTTGTTGTAATGGATTGCCATCTTAGAAATTTTATGGATGGAGGCAACATGAAGCTCACTATGTTCCTCTGCTAGTAAAGCCAGAAATGAGCCCTTCTTTTCCTCACTCAAGACTTTTCTTTTCAACTCCTTTGGCATGGTTAACATTTATTTTTTCATTCCTATTACTTTTGGGATATTACTAGCACTTGTTTTCCCATCCGACTTGTCCTATTGCAAGAGGATTGTGAACACCACAGCAGTGTTTTTTTTTTACACTTTCCTTTGCTAAATAAGATTTGGTTCAGGTGATCATCTAATCAGAAGCACATTAAGTAGAATGAGGTGTACTCTGGTTGGAATTCAACTGACACTGGAATGGAATGGCTGTCAGACACGTAGAGAATCTGATTTTTATAAAACTGCAGTGGTCTCTTAATTTTTGCTAGAGCTGTATTTGACTCACTTGCTTTTACCAATGTCATTGTTGGCTTTTTATATGTGTTTTGTGTCTGGCATGGGTAAGCAGTGATTTATTATGATGCACTTATTGTAATGTTCAGAATGTTACATTTCAATAATTCTGGAATTTTTTCTTTTGGATGTATTATTTTTTATCTTCTCACCACATTTAAACGTTGCAATAAACCCTTTAAAGAGAGTCTGTCACCCCAAAATGCTAATTAAATCAGTAGCTCTGCCCCTCCGCACAGACCCTGCAGCTGTGCTCACATAGTGTAATTGCAGGCTCTCATCGCTGGCTCCTGTCTGCATCCGCTGTTTGCTAATGTGCTGCATATAGGAGCCAGGTATGAGAGACTGCATTGACACATAATTCCGTATGCAATGTCCTTGTAGAGCTGCTGCTTGAGTGTTGTCAGTCAAGATATAATTAAGTGCTCAGTATGCAGATTGAGGGGGTATAACAGTACGCTGAGCTCTTGGTGACGCGAAGGGTGCAGCAAAGTCCCCGCATTTGCAAACTACCGTATTTTTCGCTTTGTAAGACGCTCCGGATTATAAGACGCACCCCAAATTTTGAGGAGAAAAATAGGAAAAAACTTTTTAATAAATTGGTGGGGCATCTTATAATCCATGCATCTTATTACTTACCAGGCGTTGTGGCTGCGGTGGATCAGGGTCCCAGGGTCGTTGCTGGAGGCAGGAGTGGAGCATTGCTGCAGGCTGGGATGAGGGGGTCTGCAGGGGGGCTCCTGTGCTGCAGGCTGGGATGAGGGGGTCTGCAGGGGGGCTCCTGTGCTGCAGGCTGGGATGAGGGGGTCTGCAGGGAGGCTCCGGTGCTGCAGGGCTGTCTCTGGTGCTGCAGGGCTGTCTCTGGTGCTGCAGGGCTGTCTCTGGTGCTGCAGGGCTGTCTCTGGTGCTGCAGGGCTGTCTCCGGTGCTGCAGGGCTGTCTCCGGTGCTGCGGGGGGCTCTGCCGACATTTTGTGAAAGACCAGAGCCCCCGGCAGTTCGTCCATGCGTTCCTGTATGACTGACTCCCGGAAAATGGCCGCCGGAATCTCGAGAGATGAGATCTCAGCGCTGAAATCTCATCTCCCGAGATTCCGGCGGCCATTTTCCCGGAGTCAGTCATACAGGAACGCATGGACGAACTGCCGGGAGGCTCTGGTCTTTCACAAAATGTCGCCAGAGCCCCCCGCAGCACCGGAGCCTCCAGCATCATCCAGGGCGGTGGCGGGCGGCGGTGGACACCCCCTCATCCCAGCCTGTAACGGTAAGCGGTATATCCGCTTTGTAAGACGCACCCCCATTTCCCCCCCAAATTTGGGGGAAATAAAGTGCGTCTTACAAAGCGGAAAATACGGTAAATAAATAATTTATCATGGCAACTAAACCCCTTATATCTATAACCCATGAATAATTTTTTTCTTTGAGGTAAAACATTGCTTAAAATCAGTCTAAAAATGAACCATACGGCGCTGCTTAGTTGCTCCAGGTGAATAAGCAGCAAATATATGGACGAGATCACTCCCAATCGTCCCAGAAGTGGTTAGTCAAAGAAAGCTATGTAATATTTGCGCTAAGGACACCTATATGAAGCCATAAATAGTTAAAATGCTAGGACATGTCATAAGCAAGGTTCTTCGTTAAAGACTAGGATTAACAAGATGTGTTTACCTTAATATCAAGGAAAAGGAAAACTGTATCCAGTGCTGGCATGCGGAAAGGTCCTTCACTCATGCACTTAAAGGTTGGTATCTGAAGCCTTCTCTGAATCTCTGTTCCAAAAATATCCAATATGTTGCAGAGCAAATGGTGGTATAGGAGATCGATGACATTATTTTTATTTGGTCTGGGGGCCCCATTTTACTAAATGATTTTATTCATCACTTAAACATAAATGATTATTTTTTTAAATTCACTTCCGTTATAAATAATAAAGAAATAAATTTTTTTAGACTTAAGAATTTTTATTGATAGCAACAAAATACACACTCAAATACAGTTAGGTCCATATATATTTGGACAGAGACAACATTTTTCTCATTTTGGTTATAGACATTACCACAATTTAATTTTAAACAAAACAATTCAGATGCAGTTGAAGTTCAGACTTTTAGCTTTCATTTGAGGGTATCCATATTAAAATTGGATGAAGAGTTTAGGAGTTTCAGCTCCTTAACCTGTGCCACCCTGTTTTTTAAAGGGACCAAAAGTAATTGGACAATTGACTCCAAGGCTATTTCATGGACAGGTGTGGGCAATCCCTTCATTATGTCATTCTCAACTAAGCAGATAAAAGGCCTGGAGTTGATTTGAGGTGTGGTGCTTGCATTTGGAAGGTTTTCCTATGAAGTAAACATGCGGTCAAAAGTGCTCTCCATGAAGGTGAAACAAGCCATTCTTAAGCTGTGAAAACAGAGAAAAAACCCATCCGAGAAATTGCTACAATATTAGGAATGGCAAAATGTACAGTTTGGTACATCCTGAGAAGGAAAGAAAGCACTGGTGAACTCATCAATGCAAAAAGACCTGGGCGCCCATGGAAGACAACAGTGGTGGGTGATCGCAGAATAATCTCCATGGTGAAGAGAAACCCCTTCACAACAGCCAACCAAGTGACCAACACTCTCCCGGAGGTCGGCGTATCAATATCCAAATCTACCATAAAGAGAAGACTGCATGAAAGTAAATACAGAGGGTTCACTGCACGGTGCAAGCCACTCATAAGTGTCAAGAATAAAAAGGCTAGACTGGACTTTGCTAAAAAACATCTAAAAAAGCCAGCACAGTTCTGGAAGAACATTCTTTGGACAGATGAAACCAAGATCAACCTCTACCAGAATGATGGAAAGAGAAAAGTATGGTGAAGGCTTGGTACAGCTCATGATCCAAAGCATACCACATCATCTGTAAAACACGGCGGAGGCAGTGTGATGGCTTGGGCATGCAAGGCTGCCAGTGGCACTGGGTCACTAGTGTTTATTGATGATGTGACACAGGACAGAAGCAGCCAAATGAATTCTGAGGTATTCAGAGCCATACTGTGTGCTCAGATCCAGCCAAATGCAGCAAAACTGATTGGTCGTCGTTTCATACTACAGATGGACAATGACCCAAAACATGAATCCAAAGCAACCCAGGAGTCTAATAAAGCAAAGAAGTGGAATATTCTTGAATGGCCAAGTCAGTCACCTGATCTCAACCCAATTGAGCATGCATTTCACTTGTTAAAGACTAAACTTCAGACAGAAAGGCCCACAAACAAACAGCAACTGAAAACCACCGCAGTGAAGGCCTGGCAGAGCATCAAAAAGGAGGAAACACAGCGTCTGGTGATGTCCATGAGTTCAAGACTTCAGGCAGTCATTGCCAACAAAGGGTTTTCAACCAAGTACTAGAAATGAACATTTTATTTAAAATTATTGAATCTGTCCAATTACTTTTGGTCCCTTTAAAAACAGGGTGGCACATGTTAAGGAGCTGAAACTCCTAAACCCTTCATCCAATTTTAATGTGGATACCCTCAAATGAAAGCTGAAAGTCTGAACTTCAACTGCATCTGAATTGTTTTGTTTAAAATTCATTGTGGTAATGTCTATAACCAAAATGAGAAAAATGTTGTCTCTGTCCAAATATATATGGACCTAACTGTACATCATAAACCCACTGATTCTGGAAACTATATAGCCTTGGACAGTTGTCATCTCCCCAGTTGGCTTCTCAATGTTCCAAAGAGCCAATTCATCAGGGCACACAGAAATTGCTCTAGACTGGACGACTATAACAAGGAAGCAAACCTTTTGGTGGAGAAATTTGTAATTAAAGGATATGACAAAAAATTCCTGTTAGAAACTAAGGAACAGGTTGGAGAACACCCGAGGGAAAGGCTCCTGATGCAGATAGATAACAAGTCAGGAAAAATGAATGGAGAAAAATGGGGAGATTACGAGATTCCAATTATAACGCAATATAATTCTAAAAGTGGACTGCTGAACAAGATTGTAAATAAACATTGGAACATACTCAAAGAGGATAAGGTAATTGGGGAGTCACTACCAGTGCGTCCAAAATTCGTCTATAAAAGGGCAAAAAATTTGGGGAATCTGATTGCCCCAACGATATGTAGACCTCTGGAGAAAGAGGAAAAAAATCAGCATTTCTTATCAAAACGCCCCAATGGCTTCTTCCCATGCAAAAAATGCTTATCATGTAAGAAATTAGGCACAAGAAAACAAATTTCCATCTCCAATCAGTCAACAGTAATTAATATTAAAGATTTCATTACCTGTTCCACTAAAGGAGTTATCTACAGTATTATGTGCCCTTGTAAGAAATTATACATAGGTCGCACCATTCGCCCTATGTATGTAAGGATTAGGGAACATTTGTGCAATATTAGTAAAAAATTCTCGGAACACCCTTTATCTCAACATTTTGCCAAATATCACGGAGGTTCACTTGAGGACATTTCAGTCACTGGACTGAAAATAATGAAAAAAGACTGGAGGGGTGGCAACTTTATTCACCAAATGTCAAGAGAAGAAATGAGGTACATATTTGAACTGAATACTCTGGCACCCCATGGTCTAAACACGGAGATAGAACTGTTTGCTTTTATCCAATGAGCAATAATTTAAAAAGGAAAAAAAAAAGCGGCACACTATATAAAGCACACATCCTGCACACAGCACCATCCCTGATGAAGGAGTCAGTGACTCTGAAACGCGTAGGATTAGTTGGTCCTGTGTGCTATTCGTAGCTCCTTAGCTCCGCAGCTCTGTAGCTGGTCACGTGTACACATCACGTGACTGTGACGTCACACAAGGTCCTGCACCTTGTCGGCTTTAGCTATACACACACGGCCGCCACTGCCTGTTCACGGCAGTCACCAAGCTCTGGGGGAGTACGCTAGTCACCGGCCGGGACAGCGTCTCCTATACCGCCATTTGCTCTGCAACATATTGGATATTTTTGGAACAGAGATTCAGAGAAGGCTTCAGATACCAACCCTTCAGCGCATGAGTGAAGGACCTTTCCGCATGCCAGCACTGGATACAGTTTTCCTTTTCCTTGATATTAAGGTAAACACATCTTGTTAATCCTAGTCTTTAACGAAGAACCTTGCTTATGACATGTCCTAGCATTTTAACTATTTATGGCTTCATATAGGTGTCCTTAGCGCAAATATTACATATAGCTTTCATTGCTTAAAATCAGGCAGTAAAATGTTTTGCCTCATAGAAAGAATCATCTGTGATCCCATCCTGTCTGTATACTCTGTTTTGCTTCCTCCCCTGCCCAGGAGCTGTGGTATGATCAGACCATGTTCCTGTACGGTCAGACACAGTTATTACACACTACACAGCAGGGACACATTTATAAGATTATCTCAGCACAGGGACATGTTTTTTTAACATATCCATTGGTGGAACTTAATTTTATTCCAAGATCTGTACATCAAAATGTACTTTGTTTTGGGGAAAACCCCTTTAATCTCACCACTCAACAGCCACACCTTGGGTAATGTGCTTTATCCGTTGTTACACCTGTAGCTATGCTCAAGTTACCTAAAGAGAAGCATTCAGAAAATTAAAAAAAAATACTATTGTTTAAATCAGGTTTTTGTGTTAAATGTATTTTTTGAAAATGTTTGCCAATTATTTTTATCTCATGTAACAATCTTTAAATTTTCACATTGGCCTCTGAGACTTGTTTTAGACCCATACTTCCTGTTGTATCAGGAAACAACACCTATACATTAGTCACAGTGATCAGAAGATGATCCCATTTTTTGTATTGAAGCATCTAATGTGTGAGTGCAAAGGTCTTTCAGAAGGGATATGTGGCATCAACTATTGTGAATGGTGGCATCACCTATTGCGAGTGGTGGATCCTCTATCAATTGTATATAGATGTGTTACCTGTCATTATAACCCTTACTCTGATGAGGAACCTTGCTGAAAACTGTTCATGAAAGGACATGAAGTAAAAGTCCTGAAAAAACCTCAGTGGCCAGTATGAAAAATGCAAGTTTTTTAATAAAGATCATGACATGAAAAAAAATGTAAAAAATTCACAAAAAATTGATTTATGTAATAGGTCACTTTCTGATGATGGCTTCCCTATTAGGGGTTTCATTTTAAAACCAGACTTGGGTGGTTTAAGGTCTAGTTCAAGCAAATGGAATCAGTGGGCCAGTCATACTTTTGACCAGTTCATACACTGTGTGCACAATTAGGCAATTTTTATTTTTGATGATTTGTTATAGAACAACGACAGTGCTGTCAGTAAATCTAAAAGGTTAATAAACCTAAATATTTAAGCAAGGAAAAGTGAGGTTTCGCCTTTCTTGGCAGAATATTTGTGTGTGTAGAATTATTGGGCAACTAAAGTGTGTAGAATTATTATGCAACTAAATGAAAAATGTAACTGTTCCCATCTCAATTGTTTTTTTCATATCTTATAGTGAGAATAATAACCAAACAACTCAAATTGTTCAAAAATACATTTCTGACATAATTTTTTTTTTTTTTAATCATTTACCAATATAGGCACCCCTTTTCAATACCAGCCATAAGCCTTCCATCCATGGAGTCTGTCAGTTTTTTTTAATCTGTTGATGATCAACATTTTGGGTAGCACCAACCACAGCCCCCCAGAACACTGTTCAGAGAGGTGACTGTTTTTCTTCACCGTAAATCTCCCATTTAAGAAGGTCCCACAAGTTCTCTATAGGGTTTTGGTCAAGTGAAGGAAGAGGCCATTTTATTATTCTTTTGCCTTTACTGGCAACCAAGCAGCGGAGGACGTTGATGTATGCGGTGGAGCATTGGTAGCTGAAAAAATTATAATCATGGTTTTCTTGAAAGATTTAGACATTTTCCTATACCACTGCTTGAAAAAGTTAAAACTGGCAATAGGATTGGGAGTGTAATTTGAGTTCTAAAACCTGAAAAGGTCCAAGTAGCTCATCTATAATACCAGCCCATGGCAGTAACCATCTCCACGTTGCTGGAATATGAGTCAAAGTGGAGGACTGTGCCCGTTACTGATCCAGGCCTGGACCCATCTGTCTGGTCCGTCAAGAGTCACTCTCATCTCATCAGTCCATAAAACCTTTTAAAAATCTGTGTTCAGATATTTCTTGGCCCAGTCTTAATGTCACAACTTCTGTGTCTTGATCAGTGGTGGTCGTGTTGCAGCCTCCTTACCTCGGCCATGTCTCTGATCACTGAACCTCCAGGGAAGCTGCAGTTCTGGAATATGACAGTACTGGAGGATAATGGGTTTTTGGTGACTTCATATTTGGTTCTTCTCAAATCTTTGGCAATCAATGTGCGTCTTTTTTCTTTCAACATATTTTTTGTGACCCTGTCACGATTGGCAATTTAATGAGTGATGCATCCCTCTAAGACTTTTAACGATTTTTGACTTTTCCGTCAGTTAAGTCACTCTTTTTTGCCAATTTTGCCTGAGGACACAAAGCTGCCTAATAAATAATAATTCTGCACAAATTAATAAAGGGTGTAGATATATTTATGCCTCACCCTCCCTCATTACAGAAATGCATATCACCTTTCAGTGGCTCCGTTGGGGCCTGCGTCCGAAGCTCCCCAAAATGATTCTGATGTATGAGCTGATTAGCTTTAATGCATCTTGGTTCTCGCAACAACTACCCGTATATGGCCAAAATGGTGTCCGACAGAGCACACAGTGACTTTATCTGCTTTATTATAGTTAATGGCCAATCAACACCTACACCCATATCCCAATTTGCAGGTCTTCGGATGTAAGTAAACTTAGTTACAAAGCCACAAGAGGACTGAAAATCTCCAATCTCTTGTTATATAACAAAGTACAATTGTGTTTTTGATTTGAGTGGATACCATTTATTATGCTCAATAAAAATCTATCTGATTAAAAAAAAAAAGATGTCGGCAACACAGGTGCAAAATACAAAGACTCACTCACCACCTACCAGTTCATGGAGGGGGTGACTGCTTAGTATGCATATGCACAATAGAGGCCTGTATAGGGCGCTGTTCACATGCAGGTAATACACAGTGTCTGATCTCAGCCTATTAGTCATGCCCTATACTATACGATTAGGCGGGCTGGCCAGCACTCTCTCAATGCATCCCATGTGCACACCCCTGTATACAAGACCCAACTATTTAGTATTTTCCACCTGTGTTACCAACATCTTTGCTACCTGGTTTGGCTGCATCCTGTAGTGCATTTGTTCAGAGACCTGGGCAGGTAATTAGTGCTGCCCTTTTTCAGTCTTGGAGGATTTTTAGTCATCTTTTGTGGCTTTCCTACTAAGTGTTAGGACTCGTAAGCGTGAGGACCCTTGATGTTGGGTTGCGAGCTTGCATATCTTGGCCAAAATATCGACAAATACCGTATATACTCGAGTATAAGCCGACCCCCCTAATTTTGCCACAAAAAACTGGGAAAACTTATTGACTCGAGTATAAGCCTTGGGTGGAAAATGCAGCAGCTACTGGTGAATTTCAAAAATAAAAATAGATGCTCCATACTGTTCATTATGGCCCCATAGCTGTGCCATATAGTGCTCTGCACCGTTCATTATTGCCCCATAGCTGTACCATAGAAAGCTGTGCCATATAGTGCTCTGCACCATTCATTATTGCCCCATAGCTGTGCCATATAGTGCTCTGCACCGTTCATTATTGCCCCATAGCTGTACCATAGAAAGCTGTGCCATATAGTGCTCTGCACCGTTCATTATTGCCCCATAGCTGTGCCATATAGTGCTCTGCACCGTTCATTATGGCCCCATAGATGTACCATAGAAAGCTGTGCCATATAGTGCTCTGCACCGTTCATTATTGCCCCATAGCTGTGCCATATAGTGCTCTGCACCGTTCATTATGGCCCCATAGATGTACCATAGAAAGCTGTGCCATTGCTGCTGCTGCTGCAATAAAAAAAAAAATGACATACTCACCTCTCTCTGCACTGACCGATCAGGCAGAGGGCGGCGCGCACACTATATGCGTCATCGCGCCCTCTGACCTGCACAGTCAGTGCGGAGAGACGCCGGGAAGATGGAGCGACGCCCGGCGTGTGGAACGAGGGAAGGTAAATATGACATACTTACCTGCTCCCGGCGTCCCGCTCCTTCTCGCGGACAGCTGGTATCCGGGAGCCGCAGCCTCTTCCTCTATCAGCGGTCACCGTTACCGCTCATTAGAGAAATGAATATGCGGCTCCACCCCTATGGGAGTGGAGTCCATATTCATTTCTCTAATGAGCGGTCTCATGTGATCGCTGAACAGGGGAAGAGCTGCGGCTCCCGGAGACCGTGGGACTGCAGGGACAGCGCCAGGAGCCCCGGAAGCAGGTAAGTATGCCTCAGCGCCCTCACCCGCCGACCCTGCCGCCGACTGTGACTCGAGTATAAGCCGAGAGGGGCACTTTCAGCCCAAAAATTTGGGCTGAAAATCTCGGCTTATACTCGAGTATATACGGTACCTCACATATTTATATGTATTTTGTTCTCTTTATTTTTCAGGGTGCAGCCAAGCCCAGCACCTGTTGGTTGGGTCTTGTATACAGGGGTGTGCACATGGGGTGCATTGAGAGAATGCTGGCCAGCCCGCCTAATCGTATAGTATAGGGCGTGACTAATAGGCTGAGATCAGACACTGTGCATCACCTATAGCGCCCTATACAGGCCTCTATTGTGCAAACATATACTAAGCAGTCACCCCTCCATTAATTGCTAGGCTGAGAGTGGCTGTCTATTTAAGATTTTACACCTATATTGCCGACATCTTTGCTACATGGGCTGGCTGCATTCTGTAGTGCATTTGTTCAGAGAACAGGGCAGGTAAGCGCTGCTGCCCCTTTTCAGCTGTATTTTCTTTGAATGAAAGCTCTGAAGCAGCCACTGACCATATGCTAAAACGTCCTGTAAATATAGCTAAGCAGTCAAGCTTATATAGCTTAAAGTTGGAAAAATTGAGTCAGTCAAAATACTTACTTGCCCAATAATTGTGCACAGCGTGTATTGATAATATATTTAATTAATATGCCATCAATCATTTATTAACCCTCAGCTGGTGAGGTGGGGCTTGCCACACCCCAGGGAATTTTTGTTCAGCTGCCATTCATTGAAAAATGCTGTTATGAGGATACGTGTCTCACTAGCATCCATCCATCTCCTTGTCAACAGGATGTCATCAAGGCCTCTCTCTGTCGCTAAGTGCTGAACCCCACATCACCACTCACGTAATTCTTTTTTACACATTTTCAAATTTTGAAAACTTCTTTATTTTTATTAAAGTATTATATTTTCCTATACTTGTGGGCGTCAAAAATTTGTTATACTCATGTGTAATTAATCGCCAATAAGAAAACGATTAAAACAAAGGTGATATTTGCATTTTCTGTAAAAATAAGAGATTTCTAAACACTGGAGTATAGGAAACCCCACGTCACCAGTTGAGGGTTAAAGGTGTTTTCTGTGGTTATGCAAAATACATATCTAGAGAGTGTCTGAGGGATAAGTTTAGTAGTGTAAAGGTCTAGTATGTAGTCCCCCTGATTCCTCTTATAGACATTTACAGCTGCCGGCATGTTCCTCGATTATAATATGTAAGGTAGTGCTGTAATGTACGTGATAAATCATACTGCAGTGTTAGACCATCTGCATATCATTTTTAAAGATCCGCAACTATATAAAAATAATTTGTCACCAGGATTTTGATACCTAATCTGAGAGAAGCATGATCTACAGACAGAGACCCTGAATCTAGCGATGTATCACTTACTGGGCTTCTTGCTGAAGCTTTGGTAATCTAATGATAAATTAGTGATTTTATCACTAGAGAACTAGTAAACCTGGTATTGTGATATCGACCAATATCTCATGCATTTTTTCCATCTTTTTTTGTTACACGTTTTTCATCTTTTGCAGGGTGCAGCAGGTTCTCTAGTGTCGGCTTGGGAATTTGGGGTGTCTGCCCTTGTGGGTGCACTTATATTGTGCTGGGCAGTTCCCCTGATCTAATACTATGGGCATTAATAAATAAAATAGCCTTCTCCATGCACAGTTGTAATACTAGGCGCATAAATGGTAGCCATGTGGGTGGTTGTTTCATCAGTGTTTTGCATTTGTGCTGTCTCAGCATTTATAATGTGGGGCCTGCCTCATCCTGCAGTGTATTAATATAGTGTCTTGGTGTTGCTAAATATGACTGCCTTTTTGCATGATGTGTATGTTTTTTTTACATTTTGTGTCCTTTTCCATGAGTTAAATCTGCTGCCATGTAGTCCTCCATATTCATGAGCTCTGTATAATCCCGCTCCCACCACTGATTGGCCGCTTTCTGTATACACTGTGCATAGACAGAAAGCTGCTAATCAGTGGTGTGGGTGGGGTTATGCATGGCTCAGCATTCATTTAACTGATACCGTGGGTTGCAAAAGTATTCATCCCCAGGCCTTTTACCTATTTTGTTACATTACAGCCTGTGTTTTAAATATTTTTTAAATCAGATTTGTGTGTGATGCATCAGCACTGAATAGTCTAAGTTGATGAAGTCAAGTGAGAAACATATAGGCATAAATTAAATGTATATGCTCAAATAACTAAAAAATGGCATGTTCATATGAATTCACTCCTTTTGCTATGAAGCCCCTAAAAATTTCTGGTGCAAGCAATTCCCTCCATAAGTCACATGCTTTGTGAGAGGAAGTCCCCCTGTGTGCAATCTAAGTGTCACACATCTGTCAGTATATATACTTTACCTTTTCTGAAAGGCCACAGAGGCTGCAACACCATTAAGTATTAGGCATCACTAACCAAACAACACTATGCAGACCAAGGAGATCTCCAAACAAGTCTGGGGCAAAGTTGTGGAGAAGTACAAGTCAGGGATAGGTTATTTAAAAAAAAAAAAAAAATCCCAATCTCTGATATACCCCCGGAGCACCATCAAATCCATGATAATCAAATGCAAAGAACATAGTAAAACAACAAATCTGCCAAGAGAGGGCCACCCACCAAAACTCTCAGCCCAGGCAAGGATGGCAGTAATCAGAGAAGCAGCACAGAGACCAAAGGTAAGCCTGAAAAAGCTGCAGAGTTCCCAATCAGAGACTGGAGTATCTGTCCATATGACCACAATAAGCCGTACACTCCATAGAGGTGGTCTTTATGGAAGAGTGGGCAGAAAAAGCCTTTACTTACACACAGAAATTGTAAGGCTCTTTTTGAGTTTGCCAAAAGACATGTGGGATACTCCACAAATGTATGGAGAAAGATGCTGTAGTCAGATGAGACCAAAATTGGACTTTTTGGCCACCAAGGTAAACGCAAAGTCTGGGTCCAAACCATCACCGCTCATCACCCCAAGAACACCATCCCCACAGTGAAACATAGTGGTGGCAGCATCATGCTGTGGGGATGTTTTTCAGCAGCAGGAATAGGGAACATGATCCAAGTTGAGGGAAAGATGGAGGGTGCAAAATACAGGGATATTCTTGAGCAAATCCTTTTTCAGTCGGTCAGTGATATGAGACTGGGACAGAGATTCACCTTTCAACAAGACAATGACCCAAAGAATACTGCTAAAGCAACATTCAAGTGGTTTAAGGGGAAGCATGTAAGGGTTTTGAAGTGGCCTAGTCTAATCCCAGACCTTAATCCAATTGAGAATCTGTGCTCAGACTTGAAGATTTCTGTCCACCAGACAAAACCATCTAACTTGAAGGAGCTGGAGCAGTTTTGTCTCGAGGAATGATCAAAAATCCCAGTGGCAACATGTGTTAAGCTCATAGAGACTTAATCAAATTGACTTGCAGCTATAATTGCCACAAAAGTAGTCTCTACAAAATACTGAATTTACGGTGGTGAATAGTTATGCACACTGAACTTTTCAGTTATTTTATCTTATTTGTTGTTTTCTTCACAATACTCAAACATAAAACCAAATGTTCACAGTTGTAGGCATGTTCTTTACTTAAACTGATGCAAACCCTCAAAAAAAACAAAACAGTGAAATTCCAGTTTGTGAGGTAGCAAAACACACACAAAAAAATCCAAGGGGGTGAATACTTTTGCAAGCAACTGTAGATCTGCAGCAGATAAAACTGATTTTATGAAAACTGCAGCAAGCAGCTCAATAAATGACACATCATTGGAATCCGTGTCTCTAGCTCTATATCCTGCTACTGTCAGATGGCGAAAAATGACAAAAATCTGGTGACAGATGCCTTTTCAGTGCAGAACCACTTACCCTTCTTTTTCAGCATCTAAACTAAATAGTGAGTAAACTTCTATTGTAATATAATCTTATCTGCATGTGAAAATGAAAACCTGTACAAAGAAAAGTCTGGTTTTATTATAGAATTTACACATCTGTCTGGCGACTTCTTCTGGTATTGCAAGTCTGCCCTATACACTTAGAGGGATAAACTGCAATAACTGAGACCGCGTCGTCTGTGGAAACAAGCCGACAACTTTTTTAATTGTGGATAGATGTCACTTAGGTGGAGATCATGGCTTTTGATGCAATTAACAATCGCTCCAATTATTTTGATACATATGTGAAATTTAGGAAATAAAATAGTATCGACTTTATTAAAGAAACACTCGCATCAAAATTTGTATCCTCTTAGTACAGTATATTGTAATAATCATATTGTGTACTTACAATTGCTCATTTTGTCATTCTATTCAGCTAATTCTCTTTTCCGCTGAGAAGGTAATAATTCATTTGTCCTACGACGGATCTAGCGCTGCAACATTTAGATAGCACGATGCATTGTTGCATGATGCGCCTATACAGCCTGCTATCCAACAGAGACACGGAGCAGCGTCTGCTACCGCAGCTCATTGCCTGGCAGTTAATTCCTATGACCTGACCGACATTACCGCGAGCCTGAGAAAGTTCTCACTCTCGCAGTGTTGTCAGAAAGGTCCTAGGAGTTCACAGCCAATGAATTCACTTCACCTAACTGACATCAGTGTGAGCTCCGTGGGAAAATTTCTATCGGCGCTCACTCTGTCTGCCTAGCCTTTGCTGGTTATTAATTATAGGGGGACTCTACTTCAGCTTTTGTGGGAGTCCCCCATTTTAATAACCAATAAAGGCTAAGTATACAGCTGTGAGCAGATATTAATAGCTTGGGAAGCTCCATGGGTATTACCCCATTCCCAGGCTATAAACATCTGCACCCAGCCATTGGCTTTCCCTCTGCTGGTTTGGAAAATTACGCGGGAGCCCCTCCATTTTTTTCAGAAAAATAATAATTTTTTTAAATACATATACAGTAAGCTGCACACGCGCTGTAATAATTATATATGTGACTGCCATTTTTATATACATCTATTCTATGTGTATATACTGTGTTATCTATTCTGCCGGGTCACGCTGTGATTTTACTGTACGCGGCTGCTGAATTGCTGTTTTTTCATCTGTCTGATAAATATATGTATGTGTGTGTTGTGAAGAATAATTCCTTTGAAACCTATGTGTAAATGACATAGAGAATTGCTGTATGTAAAAGCTCAAGCTAAAATTGCCTTTTCATTTGGATGCTAGGCGTGAAAAATCAATTGTACTCGCATGAAAATCGTATGACACTTGAATGACACTCGTCCGACTTTTGTGGACCGAAATCGGAACGTTTCTATTCACAGTGATGGGTATGAACTTTGCAGTATCACTGTGAACAAATCATCCAGACTGCGGTACGGGCTTGAGCAAGCTTGCGACTTGCCTACAGGTCCTCGTTGTGGGTGATCCCTGTGCGGACATGCATTTCGATACATCGAGCAGCAGAGCAGAGACCCTGACCGACGATGAGAGAAGCACAGTTGTGGCAGCGTTTTGGGGGATCACCCCTTTCTCAAGCCTGCAAACTTTCATCAATTCCTTCCTTTAAACGACGCACACCGTTAACTCAGCACCGATCCTGACACCAGGTGCTAAAACATATAAAACCAATTTAGTGCAAAAGTCTTGTTTACACCTATTAATATAGAGAACCATAGTAATACATATTTTCGCTATTGCATTATAAAAAGCATCATGCAAAAATGTATTAGAAACTAATCTCGTGAATACACAG